>NC_064248.1:45449051-45756034 GCF_003254725.2 Canis lupus dingo
GTCTTTTAAAAAACAGAACGGAATGCTGGAATAGAATCTGGATCTCTGAAATCAGAATAAAAGCAGAAAGACCAACTAGACTCTATTACAGCAATCCCAGTAATAGATGATAGTGGTTTGTTTCAGGGTTAGAACAGTGGAAGAGTAAAGAAGTGGACATATTTTATGTGTGTTTTTAACATACATTCAATGCAATTTTATGATGTATTGAACTAAGTGAGGAGTCAAGGATGACTCCAATCCTTCATCACAGTGCAAAGATAAGAGTTTTGGTGGACTGAGATGAGAAAAGCTGCCAATAGAGCAGCTTTTCAGGAAAATGGTCACAAATCCAGGTGTTTTTTTTGTTTTTTTGTTTTGTTTTTTTTTTTTGCTGTTGTTGTTGCTGTTGTTGTTGTTTAAGGTTGAGGTAATATAACAGACATTTAAGTAGCAAAGTTGAAAACGTAGCTGAACATGAGTCTAGAATTTGGGAGAGAGACTTAGGCTGAAGAAAATGTCATTAATAAGCAAGAGATCCCTAATGTCCTGTAGCCATCAATCATTGGCAATAAGACCCATCCTTTTTCCTCCTCTTCTGTAGTGAGTGACATGTCCCTTCCCTGGATATAGTCTATTCTTTCTAATATATTTGACATCTTAGTCCCACTCTTCTTTTTAGAACCATTGCTGTACAATTTCACTTCTTCCTCAGGTAGAAGGTAAGGTTGGTAAAAGACATCTATTATACTCTTATTCTTTGAATCCAAAGACAACAACAAAACAAGTAAATGGAAAAGAGTTGTGCCATCTACAACATGATTAGGAAAAATGTCACCATCCCAAATCATGGAGGGTGAAGTTTACTGAGAAAATTAATTTGTAGCACTACTGAGAAGAGGAAAGATGCTTACAGCCATCAATACGTTCTCATATCTTAAACATACGTATTTATATACACACAACTATTTAAATTCAATGAAGTTAACATATACTGTATTATTAGTTTCAAGGGTAGAATTTAGTGATTTACCAGTTGCATATAACACACAGTGCTCATTATATCAAGTGCCCTCCTTAATGTCCATCAC
Source organism: Canis lupus dingo (assembly GCF_003254725.2). Classification (NCBI taxonomy): domain Eukaryota; kingdom Metazoa; phylum Chordata; class Mammalia; order Carnivora; family Canidae; genus Canis; species Canis lupus. The sequence continues at coordinate 45,450,122 of NC_064248.1, forward strand.
CTAATTATGCCTTCTCCTACAGACCTCCCCTCCAGTCACCCTCAGTTTGTTTCCTAGAGTTCAGTGTCTCTCATGGTTTACCTCCCTCCCAATTTTCATCTTATTTTATTTTTCTTTCCCTTCCCCTATGATCATCAGTTTGCACTGTTGTTGGGAATGCAAACTAGTGCAGCCACTCTGGAAAACCGTATAAGGGCTCCTCAAAAAGTTAAAAATAGAGCTACTCTAAGACCCAGCACATATTTTTTAATATCTCAAAAATAAGATTTTTTTCTTAAAAGTATAAACACTCAAAGGCTTCCTGTTTCACAACAGGTAAAAGTTTGTCTTTTGGTTTGGAAATGTCCTGTGCATTACAGGATGTTTACCTTCCCTGGATATACACATTAAATGACAATAGTATCACCACTGCACTGTCACCACCAATGTCTCCAAGTATTCCCAAAGTCATTTGGAGAGCTGTACTCTGTGCTGCCTTCGTCATGAAATAATCTTATTTAGGCTAATTTGATTTGGGTTCACAAGTGGGCAAGTCAAAGTAGGAAATGACATTAGGTTCAAGTTTAATAAGTGGCAAGCTCAATGGAACCAAAGGAAAAACTGTGCAGATACCATATTATTGTCAATGACCTTGACTCCTAAGTAAGTGAGATTAGAGTAACTGAAGGCTTCCTTCCTTCCCGAAGGAAGATGTGATCACAGAAAACTCTTAAAATAAAAGTCTACATATAAAGCATATCAGCAAATGGAAAAACAATAGAATGAAATATAAAAATGTTAATAGTAGTTGTTTATGAATGGTGGCATTATAGAGCATTTTAATTTTTATTTATAATTTCATGTTTTCAAAATTTCATACTGTGTACACATCATTTTATGAAAGGAAACAAAGTCTGGCATTAAAAATACAAATAAATTTAGTAGATTTACATTTAAATACAATGACAATATTAACTTGAGTTATTAATTAATATTAATTAATATTATATATTAAATTTATATAAAATTAATTAATATTAATTTGCCTTCAAAAGCAATTAATTTTAATATGTTTTGTTGTTTGAAATACACTGGTAGATTGTTTCTTGCTATTTTTAAAATAAAAAAATTAAAGCAAACTCTAACCTTAATAACTATACTGATTTCATCTAAAAAATTGAATAGGATCCCTGGGTGGCTCAACGGTTGGGCATCTGCCTTCCACCCAGGGCCTAATCCTGGAGACCCTGGATTGAGTCCTACATCAGGCTGCCTGCATGGAGCCTGCTTCTCCCTCTGCCTCTTAAGATTTTAAAATCTTAAAAAAAATAAAAGACTGAATAAATTTGTTATTAAAGTACCATAGATTACTTGATAATTATGAATAAAATGACTAAATTTGTAGTTTTTTCCTAGAATTTAAAAAGTTTTTTTTTTTTAAGATTTTATTTATTTATTCATGAGAGACACACAGAGAGAGAGAGGCAGAGACACAGGCAGAGGGAGAAGCAGGCTCCATGCAGGGAGCCCGACCTGGGACTCCATCCAGGGTCTCCAGGATGAGGCCCTGGGCTGAAGTTGGCGCTAAACCGCTGATCTACCTGGGCTGCCCTAAAAATAGTTTCAATTAACAGACTAGCCTTGACACAAGTACTCTGAAAATTAAGTAAAGCGATACTGCAATAATTGAAGTGAAAGATATTTTAAATCATTTTTATTAATCATAATTTTGCTAGTATAAGTATGGTATTTTTAAATTTTTCTAAGTAAAGCCACACCAGAAATTATGCTTAATAATGTTGATAAGGAATAGGAAAATAGTTGATGGATTTAACTAACTTATCATCTCAATCAATAAATATGTTGTATTAATTATCTAATCCTATAAGAGGTAATACTGAATAATCATATTGCAGATAAAGTGTTCTATAGTAACCAATATTTTATGCCACTTTTAAGAAAATAATTCCCTAAATTTATTTTTAGTGAATAAAGATATTGTCAGAATGAATATATCATTTCAATATACTTTAAATTCAATTATATTTTTTTTCAGAGGAATCAATGAGACCTTATTTATGACTTTAGCATACAATAAGCAAATTACTGAGAAGTGAATTTGGTTTTTCTTTTGGTCAATATAGATACGACATGACTGGCAGTGTAGGAAAATGTCTTTTTTATCACAGTTTGGAAGCCAGTCTCTGGGATAATAGTGTTAAAAATCTGCAGAAAAGTAAAAAAGACAATACTTTTTTACAACAATCAGAGAAGTCACACTTATTTTAATCTTAGTATTATGAAATGAGTTGAGAGTCTATTTATCCACTGCCATTCACAATTTGTGAAGCAATTTGTAAACAACAGCACCTACCTATATAGTTTATCTGTTCTGTGAGTTTCTGCTACAAGAATATTTTATGGAGTATTTAAGAGATCACACATCCCTTTATTTTTGTTACCATCTTCATACTTCTATTTTTACTTTTCCATTTTAATGCAGATTTTCATTTCAGTATATTTGCCACAGCTAAGGAAACATGCACTGGTCTCCCAGTATTTTTCTTTTCCATATAAAGGTCAGTAGGATAATAGCTACACTCTCAGAAGTGGGTTTATAGGGAACATAACCACCCAGTTTATTATCCAAACATAAGGATCCTTATGGGACCTCATTGCAGCAGAAATAGATACTTTTCTCAATTTATGAGAAAACTAGGATGTTTCTTCACTGTATATATAGTCTTTTATAAAACTATGAAACAATTGCCTAGTGTCTTGTCTTCATAGGTCACAAAAGCCTTCAACTAATGTGAATCCCAAGAGTTGAGCAACAACCTATGACTTTGCTTTATATTTAGGTAAAAATATAAAATGTATGACAGGTCGTTAGATATTTAAATATATACCCTAGAACAGGAAAGAAAAAGAAAATTGTGCCTCTGTAGGTGATACTAATCGTAAGTTACTAATATTGTTATCTGTGGATTAAATAGAAAAATGGAAATATAAATTGCTCCTCATGGAAAGCACAGGAAATGCATCAAAATGTTCTGCAAACCAATGTGAGTATTCAATAGCTATCTAATAGACAATGTTGTTCCTTCTGTATTGTAGACACATGGAAGTGTAGGACCCACTTGGAACCCCAGAGTCTGCATAAAGATTATTTTAATCTGAAGACATTGGAGAGTCAACAGGTGGAAAAAAAAAAAGTCTTGTCAGAATTTCCCTTATCTGACTAAAAGTAGCATCTTCAGTGAACTGTGAACATATAAATCCTCTTTCTAGGGGAATTTTATGGTCTTAAAGGAGACAGAAAGACTATTCATACCTGTACAAATACTGTCACAAACTTTATCTCCCATCAGTTTTCCTACAAACTCATTCCTTTTTCCTAAAGAAATCTACTTATTCTTCCCGTTATAGCCTTTTGTCCTCACTTCTTTCCTCTAAATTTAAGTATATAAGCTTTCAACTTTAAATATTAACTACCAGTCACTTCTTTTATTAGCTCCATTATATATACAAAATAACTCCCTTTTTTTTAATCCCCTTTTTGATCTGTCTTTTATCAGTTTAGTTTGCCGGCCCCAACACTGAATCTAAAAGACTAGAAGAAAAGTTTTTTGCCTACTCTACAGAAGGCACCTCAAACTCATATTGAAGTTATTATAGGTATAGAGAGAATATGGACTCCAGAAAGCCTTTTGTAAAAAGATTTTATTTATTTATTTGAGAGAGAGAGAGAGAGAGAGACAGAGCGCAAGTGCTGGGAGTGAGATGGACAAGAAGACTCCATGCTGAGCTCAGAGCCCAACACAAGGCTCTATCTCATGACCTTGAGATATGACCTGAGCTGAAATCAAAAGTCAAATGCTCAGCCAACTAAGCCACCCAGGTGCCTTTCCAGAGAATCCTGGTATGAAAAATAGTGATTAATAATGCAAACTTTATACTATCACTGTGAATATTAAATAAATTTAAAGCACTCAAAATGGTGACAGACAGGTGTAATCCTCGGATTATGATACCCATAATTTTAAAGTTATTACATAAAGAATTATATACACCATTTAAGTACTTTTTTCTTTAATTAAATGACAGAAGTGGACATAAGGTTGGGAGCTATTACTCTGAAAACTACAGTTGTCAGAGAAAAAAAATGTTTTTTTTTAAATATTTTATTTACTTATTTGAGAGAGAGCATGAGCAGGTGGAGGAGCAGAGGGAGATAATCTTGAGCATAGAGCTCAACAAAAGGCTGGATCCCAGAACCCTGAAATCATGACCTGAGGCAAAATCAAGAGTCAGATGCTTAACTAATGGAGCCACTCAGGTGCCCCATAAAGGAGGCCATGCATATCAGGTACACATGGAGAAATGTGTTCTAAAGTTCAAGTTATTTATCTCAGACAGAATTACCATGTTTGTTTTAAGATCAGCCTCCAGAAAGAATTAAAAATGGGAAGATAAACAAATAATTAAAGCATTTTAGTTATAAATGGAAAATAAATTTAATTAATATTTTAGGTTCTTTCCAAATCTATAGTCCTATAATTAAGAAGCATTTCAGTGACCTTGTCTTCTAAGTATCTTTCTGATGTACTTTTAAATGCAGATCCAAACAACACAAAACAAAACAAAACAAAACAACAACATATAGAGTTTTCTATGTTTACTATATTTGATTGTATCTTTTTTTTTCCACGCCTCTCACAGAGCCCAACACAGGGCTCAAACTCACCACACTGAGATCAAGATCTGAGCTGAAATCAAGAGTTGGATGCTTAATTAACTGAGCAACCCAAGTGCCCCTGATTTTATCTTTAAAAATATTATAAGTTCAGAGAAAAAAAAAGTTTCATCTATAGTTAATAGTTGTGATAACTTTCAAAGGATATTATTAATTCCTTTTTTATGCTTAAGAAATAGATTTAGATTGTAAATACAATTTAAAATAATCATACATATTTTTTAATGTTAGATTTTCTCAAAGTACTTTATCCATGTAATAATGCCTAAAGTCAACTAGTACAATAGGAATAAATTTTAGTGATCCCATAATTCCTTTCCTGATTTGCCTTTGAAAACTTGGACACAGAAATGCTTTTATTTTGAATATTTACCTTTTATTTTTCAGTTCTAAGCCAAAGGGTGCTTCATTTGTCCGATCTTGTAACAAATACATTTAAGCACCCAAACTGGGCTATGATTTGTACTAGGGATTTTGAGGACTTCAGAGATAATTAAGACCTAAGAGCTGCCATAAGAGAAACTAGGGAGCTACTAGGAAGTAAGATAAAGCACATTGTAAAGCTTTCCTGCTTTTAACCTGGTGAACAGTGGCTAGACAGCCATTATTACAAAAATTACTTTTTTTTTCACCAAATAAAGACATCACCTATCTAGAGAGTATATGCTGCCATTTGCTTTTGTCATTTAAAAAGTGCTCAGCAGAGAGAAAATTTAATATAAAACTTTTATTAAAAGGCAACTATGATTTAATATCAAAGGCAATACAGAGACTTCATTGAAAGGAGAAGAAAGAATCTTAACCCTCCTTAGGGGCAGGCCAGATATATTATACTCTTTTAGTTCATTCTTTCTTTTTCATGCCTTTCTTTATTTATGCCTTTCCCCACTGGTAGGGAAGAGGATGGGGCATACTTTTTTTCTATGTTCAACTAGTATTGCTGCTGTTACATTAACTGGTCTTTATCTTGCCAAACAATGCCATTTTTTTTTCAGTCCTTTCAAAGACAATGTAATTTTATACAACTCTCCCAAAGATTTTATTTAGAAATACCACATTCACAACTGATTTATTTATTGCCCTTCTGATTTTTTAAATTATACAGTTATTTCAGTAACTATTTAGTAAAATTTGATACAATAATGCATGGTTAAAATATAAAATTAGCTCCTATTAAAGACTTCAGTCAATTCTAAACTTTGTATATGTAAAATAAACCCATCATATTTATGTATGGCTAAGTCATGTTCTTTTAGGTTTTTTTTTTAATTCAACATTCAACCAATAAGCAGAATAAGGGGCATTATTTCATATTACTTTAGAAATTCATGTTATGAAAACCTCCTAATACAATGCATTTAAAGATGATGTATGAATTAAAAAAAAAACATAGACAACTTTTAAAGGAATAAGTAAGTAGGAAAGTAAGAAAAAATTTCAGAGTCTAGAAACTCTAGGGTTTCATGAAAAAGATTATCAAATACTGGGGCTGGTGCCTACCTCTGGAGTCATCTGTCAATCTCTAATGTCCTCCAACTTGGAAACAGAAGACAAAGTCTGAGCCCCAGGCAGAATAGGACATTTGATTAGAGAGCATACATAAAGTCAGGAATTACAATTATAGGAAAAATATAATTATCTTGCAGAAGAAAATGTTGAAAATCTTGTTGCTTCTTTATTCTGAATGGGTATGTATCATAAAATAATTCTAATAACATGTCTACCTTTCTGTGGATTTGATGATCTAATTTACAAATATCATTATTCTTGAAACAACTTACAATGAAAGGTGTTTAAATTTAATTTAAATGAGCCCATTTGGTCATCACCCAGGAACTTAACAAACAGAATTAAAACCATTTTTAGAGAAAAGTTTTTTTAAAAAATTTAATGATTTTTACTAGATTTTAAAATTTCAAAACATATATATTATATATATCATACACATATATATATAATCAGAGCCAATAGGTTATATACTTATGTATTTATATATGTATATACATATATATGTATATGTACATAATATACACACAAATTATACATACATAAGTCATAAGAGCCTATGGTGTAAGTACCATTCCAAATCTGAAAGCAAGAGGAGACCAATGTCCTAATTCAAAGACAGTCTGGAAGAGGAAAACAATTCTGACTGAACTTTTAAGAAATTTTATTCAGGTCATCAACTGATTCAAGGAAGGCCACCCACATTACAGAACCTTCTTTTCTCAGTCTACCAATTCAAATGTTAATCTCACTCAGAAACACTTTCACAGTCATATCCAAAATAACGTTTAACTAAATTATCTAGGCACTATGTGATCCAGTTAACCTGACACATAAAATTAGCCATCATATAATGCTTAATAATATTAAAGAAATAAAATGGGAACCAAAAGTATTATGGGGGAAAAACTAAAGCTATAAAAATGGTTACCATAGATTAGACGAGAAAACTTTGAATAACAGAAATGAATTGATTAAATACTATAGAGATAAATGAAATAAACGTATTCAAACATCTTGTTAAAATTTGTTGCCTATGAAAAGAAAAGGCTATGAGTATAAATAGCAAGGCTGACATTACTCAGAACTAATAATTCAGATAACATCAACATAAAAGAAGATTAAGAGAGGGGACAGTGGTACAAGAGTGCTTCAAATATACTTTACTGAAGTTTATTGAAAACATGCTTTAAAAAATCAAGAAAATATAAAAAACACAAATATTGAAAAACTAGGAGAAACCAATCTCATTTTTAGGAAATAACACTGAATTATAAATAGTATACATTCAAAGGACTACAGATTAGACCAATAAAATCAAAATTAGAATATTTAAATAATAGAATATCATAAAGCAGCCAAGGAAAGAAGGTAGATTATTTACAGAATAACAAACTGACAGCTTATTTTACAACAGCAGCATAGGAGAGAAAAGAAAATGAAATATTATTTTTAGCATGCAAGGAGAAATGGATGTCAACATAGAATTTTATATCCTCTGAAACTACTTCATTCTGACCAGAAACAGAATTATTTCACCATTCTTTCTTTAATACAAGAAATATGCCTTTTAGAAATTCTTTCTGTAGAAAACATCTATTTCTGATTAGAATGAGGTAAAGGCGCCATGTTTACCCTTTCATTTTAAACAACCAAAAATGGAAAAATAAACACAACAGCAATTTTCAAGAAACCAAATTTGAAACAATAAAGGAGAATGAATCTGAGGGGATAACAAACAATGTATTGAGCTCTACCAACATATTCATATATATCCTCCATATACAAAATGAAACAGAAAGATGATTTTTTTTTAAGATTGTATTTATTTATTCATGAGAGAGAAAGAGAGAGAGGCAGAGGCAGAGGGAGAAGCAGGCTCCATGCAGGGGGCCCGCCGTGGGACTCGATCCTGGGTCTCCAGGATCAGGCCCTGGGCTGAAGGCAGCGCTAAACCGCTGAGCCACCTGGGCTGCCTGAGAAAGATGAATTTTTAAAATAATGATAAACAGGTAAGTAGAAAGCTATAAATCAATTTCAAAAGTCTAATATATGTGTACTTTTAATTCTCAAAGAAGGGGAGAGAGGAAAGCAGAAAGAAAAAGACTTTTAAATTTGATAAAAACCATGAAACCAGAGATCCAAAAGTTCACAAGGAACCAAAGCACATATAAAAGGAGGAGAGGGAAGAGGAGGAGGAGAGAGAGGAGGAGGAGGAAGAGGAGGAAATTATATCAAGGCTCATCTAGTCAACCTGCTTAAAACAAGTGATAACAAATTTTGAAACAAACAAAAAAGACACCTCATACACAGACAAAGATAAGGGTGACAGAAGATTTCCTGTCAGGAAAAGAAAAATGCAAGCAGAATTTCAATGGAACAATATAAATAATGAACTGGGGAGGGTAGGGGGGTGAGTCAATGTTGAATTCGGCTCCCAGCAAAAATCTATTTCAAAAGTGAAGGTTAAATAAAGACTTTTTCTGGCACACAAAGCTGAAGATATCACCATCAGACCTTCATTACAGAAAATGTTAAGTTTTAAGACAGAAGAAAATAAAATATGATGGAAATATGGATCTACACAAACACAAAATTAGTAGAAAAATCAGTGAAATCAAAAAAGGAACAAGACAAGGATACCCATTCTTATCACTTTTATTCAACCTAGTATTTAAAATTCTAGCCACAGCAATTAAATAGGAAAAAGAAAGAAAAAGCATCCAAATTGAAAAGAAAGAAGTAAAAATGTCACTATTTGCAGATGATATACTATATGTAGAAAACCCTAATGACTCCATCAAAAAACTATTAGAACTAACAAATGAATTCACTAAAGGCGCAGTTTACAAAATTAACATATAGGAATTGGTTGTGTTTCTATATCCTAATAATGAGCTATCAGGAGAATTTAAGAAAACAATCCCACTTAAAACTTATAAAAAATAACAACAACAACAACAACAACAACAACAACAACAACACAGCAACAGCAAAGCCAAACCTGACACATGTCAGATTGGCTGTTATCAAAAAGACAAGAAATAAGTGTGGGAGAAGATGTGAAGAAAAAGGAACTCTTGTGCACTATTGGTGAGAATGTAAACTAGTACAGCTGCTACAAGAAACAGTATGGAGGTTCCTCAAAAAATTAAAAATACAACTGCCATATGATCCAGCTATTTTACCTCTGGATATTTATCTCAAGAAAATGAAAACATCAATTTGAAGAGATACGTACACCTGGATGTTCACTGCAGCATTATTTACAATAGCCAACATGTGGAAGCAATCTAAGTGTTCATCAATAGATAAATGGATAAAGAAGAGGTATACGCACACACACACACAAACACACACGTGCACACACACAGGCACACAATGGAATATCACTTAGCCATAAAAAAAGAATGAGACACTGACATCTGCAACAACATGGTTGGACTAGAAGGTGTTATACTGTGTAAAATAAGACAGGCAGAGAAGGACAAATAATTTCACTTTTATGTGGAATCTGAAAAATAAAACAAGGAACAAACAAAATGAAACAGATGCATAGATACTAGAAACAAAGTGTTTGTTACTGGAGTGGAGAGGGAGGGTTAAATAAAATAAGGGCAAAATAGGTGAAGAGGATTAAGAGGTACAAACTCCGAGTTATAAAATAAATAGGTCACGGGGAATATAATGTACAGCATAGGAACACAGCCAATAATATAATAGTAACTTCAGACAGTGACAGATGGTAATTAGACTTCTTATGATGATCATTTCATAGTGTATAAAAAATAACAAATCACTATGATGGACATCTAAAACTAATAAGATATGGTATGCCAATTATACTTCATTTTTTTAAAATATAATTTTTGATAGGATCAATAGAATTCAAAAACCTCTATATAGACTGATGAGGAAAAAAGAAAAGAGAGAGAAGGCACAAATTACCAGTATCAGAAATGATCAAAGTGAAACCACTACTTAACCACAGATACAAAAAATGCTAAAAGAATGATACAATCATAAATAAATAAAAAAAAAAAAAAAAAAAAAAAAAGGGATCCCTGGGTGGCGCAGCGGTTTGGCGCCTGTCTTTGGCCCAGGGCGGGATCCTGGAGACCCGGGATCGAATCCCACGTCGGGCTCCCGGTTCATGGAGCCTGCTTCTCCATCTGCCTGTGTCTCTGCCTCTCTCTTTCTCTCTCTGTGACTATCATAAATAAATAAAAATTAAAAAAAAAATAATGATACAAATATTTTGTGCCAGAGAAACTGACAGCCAAAAACTGAAATGAATCAACTTGAAAGACACAAACTCTCAAAATTCATTCAAGAAACAGATCATCCAAACAGATTCCACACATTAAAGAAGTTATTAGTTAAAACCCTTCCCAACTTAAGAAAACTCCAGGTATATAGGCCCAGGGCACCTGGGTGGCTCAGTGGTTGAGTGTCTGCCTTTGGCTCAGGTCATGATCCTGGGACCCTGGGAAGAAGTCCCACACTGGGCTCCCCACAGGGAGCTTCTTCTCCCTCTGCCTGTCTCTGCCTGCCTCTCTGTGTCTCTCATGAAAAAATAAAATCTTTCTTTTTTTTAAAGAAAACTCTAGACCCAGAAGATTATGCTGAAGAATTCTGTCAAAAATTTAAATAATAAATAATAATTCCACCTAAGGTTTCCAGAAGACTGAAAATGAAGCAATAATTTCACATTCTTTCTACAAATCAGTAATAATCTGATACTGAAACCAGAAATGTCATCACAAGGAAAAAATATAGATCAATATTTTAAATCTAATTATATGTAAAAATCTAAACAACATGTTAGTAAATCTCATAGCAGAATATTAAAAAATCATACTACATCAAGAGTAAGGTGGGTTTATTCCAAAAATGTGAGTGTTTTAACACTAGAAAATTACACTAATTCACCATACAGGAATCTAAAAGGGAAAAATTATATATTTATCTCCATAGATACCAATAAGTACTCCATGGTTTCCAACACTCATTCTTTATAAAAACGTTAGCAAATTAATATTTGAAGGTCACTGTTTCAACATGATAAAAGTCACCTATGAAAAGCCTAAAGGTAAAAACATACTTAAGTATGAATAATAGAATATTTTCTCTCTATATCAGGATCAAAACAAAGGTGTTGCCTTCCAGCACTTCTATTCCACATTACATTAGAGGTTCTAGCCAGTACAATAACCAAGATAAGAAATAACAGGTTTTAAGACTGGAAGTGAAGAAATGAAAGTCTTTATTTTCAGATTATATAACATATTGAGAAAAATAGGATAGAATACCAAAATCTACCAGAACTGTTGATTAAGTTTATGAAGGCTGTAAGAGCCAAAACCAAAACTGAATAATCAATTGCATACCAATTGTATACCAATATACAGACAATAAACGACCGAGATTTGAGATTTAAAATAGCACCGTTTAAAACAGCACCAGTGAATATGAAATATTTAGGGACAAATCTTTTAAAATGTGAAAACCTATACACTGAAAAGTAAAAAATACACTGCTGAAGAAACATTCAGAAGACATAAATGGATTTAGAAGTCATAAATGTGTATATGTACATATGTATATGCACACATTCCCATTTTCTAGTAAGCTTATTTTTTTTGCTTGAATGTTGAGTGTTCTTTATGTATTGTAGACACTAGTTCTTTACTGGATATCTGATTTGAAAATATTTCCTCCCTCTCTTTAGATTGTCTTTTCATCTCCTTCAATGTCTTATGTAGAGCAAATTTTGTAATGCTATAAAGTTCACCTTATCTCTTTTTTTCCCATTTAAAATTGGTGCTTTGGTTTGGCCTCAACCTAATCATAGATGCCAAATATTTCATGCTATTTTTTCTGAAAGTTTTATAGTTTTATATTTTAAATTTAATTTCATGAACTCGAGTTATTTTTTTTTACCAGTTGAAAGATTTGGATTATATTAGTTATATTCTATGATCACCACAATAATTACTTTTATTAGGATATATAGCTTCCAAGGTAGTTGAGAGAAGTAATGGATTGAAGTAAAAAAAAAATCAACACATTAAAAACTAAAGCAAAAGAAGAGAGAAATTGTTTATATAGAATGCACAGGAGAAAAAAGTATAAAAAAGTCAATTAAAATAATTGCCAATAAGCACAATAACATAGGTTCACAAACTGAAAAAAAAAAAAAAATCAAAGCGATATGCCAGACACATATTATCAACCAGAAGGCTGATAGGGCCATAATAATAGCAGACGAAAAACTTAAGGCAAAAATATTATTGGAGATTGGGGTGCCTGGGTGGCTCAGTCAGTTAAGCATCTGCCTTCCCCTCAGGTCATGATCTCAGCATACTGGGATCCAGCCTTGTGGCTGGGCTTCCTGTTCAGGGGGAAATCTGCTTTTTTCTCTCTCTCTGCCATTCTCCCCTGCTCCTATGCATGCTCTCTCTCTCTCATAAATAAATAAATAAATCTTTAAAAAAGTATTATTAGAGATAAAAGTGATCATAATGTATTCATAAAGCTCCAATTCAAAAGATAGGAAATACTTAAATATGCATATTCATAAAAATAAATCATTAACTATATGTAGAAAATATAATACTTCAAGAATAAACTGTCAATTCTAACAACTTTAAATTTTTAACATCTTTCCTTAGATTGATCATGTATATCAAAAGTAACACTAACCATGTAATTTATGTAACATATAAAAATTATATTAAATGTTAAATGAAATATTAAATGCTAAATGAAACAAAGATGTTAAAATAATCTTTCAATAAGAATAAAAACACACGTTATCCCAAAATATTGTTAGAAATAAGAAAGAAAATAAAATAAGAAATATTAAAAAAAAGAAATAAGAAAGAAATATTTATTATAATGTTATAAATAACTATAAAATTAATTTGAAAATGTTTGCAAAATGAACAATATAACTATAGAAAGAAATCTAAAAAGCTAAATATTATCATACATGATGCCAAACAGGTTGTTTGCCTAAGAACTTGTGCAAAAAATCCCTCAGAAACCAGATTACTTCCAAATTACACATTTTTTCAGATTACAAAAAAAGAGATTTTCCCATAAATTATATAAGCCAATGGAGTCTGATAACAAAACCAGAAAAAGAAAGATTAAGATAAATTAAGATAATTTTCTAATATTAGTCAATAATATAGATAGAAAATTCTAAACCAAATAGTAACAAGTGAATTTCAGAGAAAGAATACACAATAACCTGGTTAGGTTTAATTTTAGAAATGTATAGTTCACCGCTGCAATTCTAAATAATTTGTATTCTCAGATTAAAAGAGTAAATATAAATGTTTCAATCAATATAAAAAACAAAATAGATATTTGACAAGTATTCATAGAAATACTCTGGAAAATGATCAGAGATAGTAAACTTTTTAAATTCATGAACAGTATTCAATAACAAAAGGCTACCTAGAAAACAAAATTATAGACACATACACACACCACACACACATGAACTAAATACACTGAAATTGAGAGCATAAAAAGGCAAGATCTGAACCAGGAGAAGGTTTGTGGAATACAGTGTATGTAAAAGGTGTTTATAAACAGTATCAAGACTTCCAACAAATAATTAGAATAAGCCTAGAATTCCAATAGAAAAAGGCTTCTAAGAATCAAAAAATCAAACGACATGAAACATAAAGAATACTCAACATAAAAAGCAAAAGTATTATAAAGCCTATAAATACCTTATGTAGCATCAGATAAGGGTTTGATAACAAATGTGTTAATAAAATGCTTTTGTAAAAGCATTGGAATCTTCAGAAAACAAGAAAGGAAGAATCATGCATAAATGGATGCTGGATTTTTCAAGTAATTTTTCTGCATCTATGCAGGTGGTCCTATCCTTGGTCTCCTTTATTCTGTTAATATGATAAATAACATCGCTTGATGCTCAATTCTATACCAGCCTTGCTTTACTGGGATAAACTCCACTTGGTCCAGAACTACAATAATTTCTCTACATTCCTGGATTCATTCTAATCCTCTGTTAAAGATTTTTGTATCAGTGTTCCTGAGGTTTATTGATCTGTAGCTTTCTTTTCTTGTACTCTTTGTCTGTTTGATGATTATATAAGCATAGTGCTCATAAGTTGAGAAATGCTCCTTTCTCTTCTATTATCTGATAGAGTTTTGATAGGATTGGTCTGATGATTTCCTTAAATGTTTGGTAGAAGAAACCGGTTAATACATGTGGCCCTGCAGAGAGAAAGATTGTGTGTGTGTGTGTATAAAGTTTCTTAACTAATATTTTTTTCAACCATGGTATCACAACTTATAGCATGTAGCTAATAGTATATAGCTCCTCAGTGGTTCCTTGCCCAGCCTTGTGTGCATGCACAATTCATTATCCCTTGACAAAGTACAAGTTGTACAGATTTCTGAAACTGTTTGTCTACCTAGATCCCTTCTATTTCCTGCTCTGTTCCATAAATTCCAGCTGCCTTAACTTTACTAAATTGTAATCCCTATCCCCCAAATCACAGAGACCATTCTGTGGGGCTTGTTTTCCATGGTTCACGTTCTTTTGGAGATGAGCCTCCTAGCAAACACCAGTGACGATCATAAGGCTCATAATATGTTTCCTTTTCTCAGGGATCCCATTTTTTTTTGGATCCATGTTATTCACCATCTAAATCTGCATCATATGTATTAACTTGTTTTCTTATTATTTATTATAGGAGGGAAATAGTATGTAATTCATGTTTATTCATAGCTTTCTGTATTGTTGGCCCATTTCTTCACCCTGCCACTCCACAGACACATCTTCAGGAATAAAACTTTAAACATCTTCTCACTAAGGGAATAGGTTCTCTTTTCCCACTTATTTGAATTCCATCATGAGGCTTACTTAGGCCAACAGCATGAGCTGTAAGTGACAGTGTGACACTTTAGAGGCCTTCTGTATTTCTACTTGATCTCCTTCACTTCAGCTATTTCTATGAGAAGAACATGCCCGGGTAACTTGCTGGTCCCAGAATATGCATGTAAATCATGTAGAACTAAGCCTCCAGAGTTAAAACACACCAGCTGAGTCCATCCTATTTTAGGCAACACTCAGCCATAAATGCATGGGCATATTGTTTTATGTCACTATGCACAATTCGCATTTGAAAAGTGAGGAATTATGCTTCACTTGCTTAAGGGTGGAGTATCTTCATAAATTATTGGAAAGTCATGCACAGGTGATGTGTCTGAGACAGTTTTCTTTGTGTATTTGCTTTTGAGCACTTCTTTGCTTTCTGGCACTGTGAATAGCTTCAGGATCACCATGTATATTTCATGTCTTGGTCCAACATTTGATCAGTACCTTAAGGAGCCTTGGTCCTTTCTATTGAAACATGGTATTACAAACTAAGATTTGGAAATTATATGTGTGGGGCACCTGGGTGGCTCAGTGGTTAAGCTTCTGCCTTTGGCTCAGGTCATGATTTTTGGGGGTCCTGGGATCGAGTCCCATATCAGGCTCCCCTCTGAGAGCCTGCTTCTCCCTCTGCCTATGTCTCTGGCTCTCTCTATGTATCTCATGAATAAATAAATAATTTTTTAAAAAAAGAAACTATGTATGTTTGCTGCTACTGAAATCTTTGATTCTAGGTCTTCTCAGGTGACAAAGCAAGAAAATAAATGTGGTATAATAGCCTGTGTATAGATACATATCTATAAATATTTCTATATGTAAATATTTGTATCTATATTAATACACACAAGCTCATGCAGATGTCTCCAATTCTAATATATTGCCATATGGATCATCTAGGTCCCTCCTGGCTTATCTGTAACCAACCTTACCAAAGAGAGAGGCCTGCTCATGCATGAGGTTTCAAATAGTTAGTTAATATTTAGGGATGAAAATGTAGGATCATATGGTAAGACTATTTTAGCTTTGAAAAGAAATGACAAATTGTCTTCTAAAGTGTCCAGTCTCTCACCAGTAAGTATGATCTTAGCTGTAGGTTTTCTAGATGTTTTCAGGAAGTTAAAAAATTCTCCTGTTCCCAGTTGATAAGATTTTTTTCTTTGATCATGAATAGGTGTTTTTATATGTTTGTTGTCAAATACTTTTTCTGAATCACTTGATATGACCACAGAACTTTTTTCTTTAGTTATTTGATATGGTGGATTTCACTGCTTGATTTTCAAATTTTGAACAGACCTTCAAAATCTGGATACAATTGATTGTGATGTATAATTTATTTTATGCATTGTTGGATTTGATTTCTAACATTCTGCTGGAGATTTCTATGTTTACATTGACGATAGATACTGGTCTACAGTTTTCCTTTCCCGTAATCTTTTTATCTGTTTTTATATTAGAATGCTAACCTCAAAGAATAAGATGCTACGTTCTCTTCCTGCTTCTATTTAATAGAAGAGATAATGGAGAATTGATATTATTTTTTCTTTAACTATTTGACAGAATTCACCAGTGAAATCATCTGGGCCTGCTATACCTGGTATGTTCTTTTTTTTTTGGAAGCTTATCAATTAACTGATTCAAAAACTGTATATATATATATATATATATATATATATATATACTGTATATATATTCAAAAACTGTATATATACACACACATATATCATATATTATATATTACACACTATATCACTATATGTAATATATTATACTTATATGATATATATCTATAATTTCATCTAAGTTTTATCAATTTTTAAGTACAAATTTTTTCATAGTATTCCTTTTTTTAATCCATTGATGGCAATGGGACTAGTTATAAAAAAACTCTCCTTTCATTTTCTTTCTTTCCTTGGCTGTGTGAGTCTACAAATGAACCCAATGAAGGTATTCTTCATTTTTATTACATCATTTTTTTTTATTTTTAGCATTTCCTTTTGAAACTGTCTTAGATTTTTCCTTTCTTACTCGACAGTCCTGCCCTTGCATGTTATTGTTACTTTCTACATTAGATGTCTTAACAAATTAATCATAGTTTGTTTCCTAAATCTGTATCACGTTTGAGTCCATGTTCTGATGAGTGCTTTGTGTCTTTGAACTGTGTTTTGTCCTTGTTTTCTGCAATACCTTGTAATTAAAAAACAAACAACAACAACAACAACAAAAACCCAGACAACAGATTGAGAAAATATACTAAGGTAAATAGGCCTCCAGTGTAAGGATTATGTAATCCTGACTGGGAAACAGGCTTTGTTTAATATTTGGTATAGCTATAAGGGCCTGAGGTTTCAAATTTCTCCAGTGTCCTCGTTTTTGTCAACTTTCTGGACTTTGAACCTCCCTAAGTGCTTTCCTTTGACAAGCCGTTTCCTTGAAGCTATTTCAGCTATAATTCCCAGGTATTTTACTGTAGTTATATTAGTACTGTGGTAATGTGTGGGAGAGAGTGAACATTTTAAAAATTTCTGATTAAATGTTAGTACCTGTCTCTTGAGACCTTGATCTTCACAAGTGTTTTTCCATTGATTTTTTAAAATGATTTTTACCCCAACCTGCTCCTTCCTGCCTTTGCTAGCTGCTATGCTCTCAACCTATTTCTTTGTAGCCTTAGACTCATTGACTATTCCCCACTCCCTGCTCCACTTAGGTGAAGGATCAAGGCTAGCAGGAGTGGAGACAATGTCTTGGTGATGATGAAGGCTCTGGGGGTAGACCCCATGATGATTACTCTGCTCCCCCTGACAGGATTATAAGGGGCTACTTCTTGGATCCTCAAGAGAACCTGATGGGGCTCCTGAAGATAAGTTCATGAAAGCATAGGAACACCTTAAGACTGTGATTGCCTGGTAATTTCCCAGCCACCAGTAATTCATCAAAATACCACTTAAATATTCCTTTCATTTGATAGCGTCGGGGGCTTCTGTTCTAGGTCACTATGGTTCATTTGGGATTCTCTAGTTGCTACTATCTCTACAAATTCATGAGTTGCAGTTTGCCCTGAAACATCAGTTTTATCATTGGTCCAAAGTAAGTAATGGATTTTCAATTTGTCCACATGTGTCTTCTTGTGAGATCTTAAGTAGCTATTTCCAAACACTTTACATGCCAGAGCTGAACTAAAACCCAAGATTCACCTTCCTACTCATGAAAAAAGATATCCAGTTAGATCTGATTCTCTAGCTCTAACCGTTTCCTATGGAAAAGTTTTAAAATGAGCATAAAAGGCCAGAGAGCTCTTAAATACTCAATAACATAATTATAGATGAAAAATAAGCTCTCTTCACTGTCTATTTTTATACCTGGAATTTCACAGCTACCATTTGATTACTTAGAGACGGAGTATTCTTAGATGAAGATACATAACAGTGTAATTTCATTAAAAGTCTTTCTTAAAATACAATTAATTTAACATTTGTGATTAGCAATTAGTACAAGATCCTGGAAGACAATGAAATGCTTTGAGAAATTTACATGCATATCAGTAAGTATGTTTTCTAGCATTAATGTTTTACATATTAGTACAAGAGTCTTGCCCTGCCAATAAAATCTATCCATTTTATTATAGTAATTCTAGTTGTCAAATTTATTACTATATCCACCTGGTATGTGATCCCACATTCTTAACATTCTCTTTTACTAAACAGAATTTATGATCTTCCTCTAAGTTCAGGGAAATAAACAATTTCCAACATGGTTTGTCATCAGGGTAGAGTTACTATTTTGCCAATACGTGCATAGGACTTTGAGCTTTAAATACCTTTTAAAGACTGCTATGAGAACAGACAAGTTTGGGGCACCCTGCACCTAATTCAGGTACAAGATTAGCATATGACAGCACTCTGAATTATCTGTTAGAGTTAGTAAGCAGTAACATGGGACAATATTCTATATTGAACTTACTCAGAATTATTGGAAAAGTTTTGGTTAATGCTTGGCATTAAGTGGCATTACTTAGCTTTGCTCGGATTATTATTTGATATTCTATTTCTTAGTTTGTTGCTGCAACTTGATCCTAATGAACTTGAAATTTAAGCATAGTGCCAGTCCACTGAAATATCTGCAATATCGTGACTAAATTCTATGTTTAATCCTTCCACATGTCTCTAATAAAAACTCTGTAGTCATCCAGTGCAGTCATCTCTTTAGACAATGACTTAATCTGAAAATACTCATATCTTTATACTGTACAAATATTACTTAAAAATTGCTGAGTGAGTCTTTTGCATAGGTAAATTTGATATTACAGCAAAGGGCAAATTCATATTGTTAAGTGGAGCATCTCCATGTAAATTAGAGGACATTGATTTACTTAACCTGTTTTGTACTTTAAAAAAATCACCAATATATCCAGGGGCATAGACAATGATTTTTCATCTGGGTTTATGCAGTGCCACTCACCTACCATTACGTTAAACATCAAGTGAATTAACATGATTTAACAAATATGCCCAGCACTTTACATGGAATATAAAATCTATGATATTATATTGGTATACAATAAAATGAAAGGAAAAGATACACTCTTATGGAACACTTATTGAACAAGTTAATTCTGTATATATAAAATAAATACATATTTAGTATTATAAATAAAATAATACAGTAACTAAGGGCATTATTCATACTAAAAAGGTATATAATTAAATTATTTACTAGTTATTTACAAGTTATTTAAAAGCAACAGCAACTGTAGAAATAGGTTTCATCTTTCTGACATTCAAAATTCATTGCTGACTATGATGATCCCTACAGTTCCTCTAATTAGGTGGAACGAATTTTACCTCTAATTAGTTTGTGGAGGACTTTAAATTCCAATGCACAAATAATACAAAATTTTTTATCCTACACACTTAACATCTCTTAAAATTGCTATCGTTGCCTATTAACTTTCCAGGCCTAAACACAATGTTGCATATTTTACCTATTTCACAGAGCAGTCTTGTTGCAAAATTAGGAATTTTAGTCACCAAATTAATATATAAAGTTAATTAATAATATGAGAATTTGGCAGATTGAGCTCTATAGTCTTCTCTTCCTGAATATTATAACAGAATAACTAGAAGAACATGGTAACAGAAGAAAATATATAAATATATTAAAGGATATTCACTAAAATCAACAGGGAATTTTGTACTAAATAACAAATGCTGAAGCAATCTTTATCAAACTTCTACAGAAATAAACATTCCAGCTATACAAATACTGGTAACTATTACTGGAGAAAGCTAAAGTCAATGTAATAAGAAAATATTTTAATTGGCATAATTATTGCCAATAAAGCATTATGATTTATGAATGATATCATTATATATGATAAAAACAGGAATACCATATAAAACCTCCAGAGTTATTAAGACAATTAGTTAAGAAGATGGTTAAAAAATATGGTAAAATAATTATCTCAATATATTTATAATACCCAGTTTCAAAAGGAAATGCAGTTATTCTATTAGAAAACAGAGACAAAAGTTATAAGATACAGAAACATATATAAGAAGAATGGATGTTATATGAATCAAGTCATAATATTATTAAAGATGTAAAACAAGTCTTGGCCAAGTGGTGAAGCATAAAACACTTTCAATGAGAATACTTAGTATTGTAAAGAAATTAGTCCTTTGAATATTAACATTAAAAAAATTAAAAATATAGTAACTCATGTTTATCTAGGAAATTAATGTAAAGCAATGAGGATTATTTTGAATTAATAGAAAAGACACAATTATGTATATACATCACTGACCCTTGTATCTAAAAATAAATAACAATAAAACTAGATCCATTTATATATTTTGAGAAAAGTCATTATGAACCAAATCAAAAGAAATATGGAAAAATATTGCAACAAATGGCAGCCAAAGACTTAACATTCCTAACATATTTTAAGCTCCTACAAACTGAAATGTAGAATACTCCAAAATAATATATTTTATCAAAATATATAAAGAAAAGGGCACTTGGGTGGCTTAGTTAGTTAAAGCATTTGGCTTTAGCTCAGGTCATGATCCAAGTGTCCTGGTATTGAGCCCCACATCAGGCTCTTTCCTCCAGGGGAACCTGATCCTTCCTCTCCCTCTGCCTGCTGTCCCCCTGTTTGTGCTCTCTCTCTCAAGTAAATAAATAAAATTTAAAAATATATAAAGAAAATTACCAATTAAATCCAAAAATATATTATCTACTTCCAATAATTAGGATTTTAAATATTGAATTATGATGTATTATCGGTGACCATTGGATGGCAAATGTTTACAAAGAAAATTAATCACCATCATTAGGCCTAAGGATAACACTCAAAAGTGCCAGGATTTGGCCAATTTCTTCAACAGTTTCAGAGAGAAGTCTGGTGCAATTTAAAATTGAAAATACATTTACTCTTTGACATTACATTTTTAGAACCATATTGTCATGGTGAAAGCACTATATTGAAATATATTTATAATGGTGTTGTTTCATTAGCAAAAATAGTAAACTTTATAACTTTATATATATATATATAATGATTAAAAAAAAACCTCTTAGCATGGTCTATGCCACTAATCGATTTTGAAAGGTTGCTGGAAAGGAGGGTGTGGGGGAGTAACTGGGTGATAGGCATTAAGAAGGACACATGATGCAATGAGCACTGGATGTTATATACAACTGATGAATTACTGAGCTCTACCTCTGAATCCAATAGTACATTATATGTTAATTGAATTTAAATTTAAAAAAAGGATTTTTACAATATACTAGTATTATTAACTATAGACACCATTTAAATAACAAATCGCCAGAACTTATTCATCTTGAGTAACTGAAATTGTACCCATTGAACAATTCTCCATTTCCCCCTCCTTCCAGCTCTGGCAACCACTAACGTGCTCTCTGCTTCTACAGGTTTGACTATTTTAGAACATCTTACATAAATGGCAGTATTTGTCCTTCTGTGACTGGTTTATTTAGCATAATGTTCTCCATTCAACGACTTTATTGCATATGGCAATATTTCCTTCTTTCCTAAGGCTGAATATTTCATTGAATGCACATATACTGCATTTTCTTTATCCAGTTATCTGTCAATGGACATTTAAGTTGTCCCATATCTTGGCTATTATTAATAGTTTTACAAGGAACAGGGAGTGCAGATATTTCTTTGAGATCCTGATTTCAATTCTTTTGGATGTATTTTCTGGGTCAAATGGTAGTACTATCTTTAATTATTTTAGGAATGTCCACTCATTTTCTATAGTGTCTATACTATTTTACATTCCCACCAACAGTGTGTAAGGGTTCCAATTTCTGCAATCTCTCCACATCTTTGCCAGTACTCCTCTTTTTTTAATATAATAGCTATCTTGGCAAGTATCCTGTGAGATAATATTTCATGTGGATTTGATTTGCAATTCTTTGAAAGTTAGTGACATTAAGCACCTTTTCATGTACCTGTTGGCCATTGGTATGTCTTCTTTGGAAACTGTCTATTCAAGTTCTTAGCTCATTTTTAAATCAAGTTTTTAGGGTTTTTGGTTATTGAGTTGTAGGAGTACCTTATTTATTTTGAATATTAACCCCATATCATATATATGGTTTGCAAGTATCTTCTATTTCATAGGTTGTCTTTTCACTTTCTTAATTGTATCCTTTGCTGTGCAAAAGCTTTTCAGTTCAATGTAGTGCTATTTGTCTATTTTTGGTTTTGTGGCATATGCTTTTAGTGTCATATTTATGAAATAACTGCCAAGATCAATGTCCGAAGTTTTTCCCTATTTTCTTCCAGGAGTCTTACAGATTCAGGTCTTATATTTAATTCCTTTGTCCATTTTGAGTTGGTTTTTGTGTATAATGTAAGATGTACAAGATTTCATTCTTTCGTATGTGGATATCGTGCTTTTTCAACATACAACTTTCTTCCAAGAGGAGCAAAATATACACTATTTTCAAACACCACATGAAATCCTCTCCAGGTTAGATCCCATATCAGGTCATAAAACAAGTCTTACAAAATTAAGAATGAAATCATACCAAGTATCCTTTCCGACTACTATGGAATGGAACTAGAAACCAATAGCAGAAGAAAAACTGAAATTTACAAATACATGGAAATTAAACAACACATTCACAAACAACCATTGGGTGAAAAAAACCAAACCAAACCAAACACCACCACCACCACCACCCCCCAAAAAAACAAGAAGAAAATTTAAAAATACCTTGGGGCATCTAGTTGGCACCAGTTGGTTAAGAGTCTGACTCTTCTTTCAGCTCAGGTCACAATGTTTCTCATAGGTCATAACCCCTTGCATTGTGGGATCCTGTCAAGCTCAGCAGGGAGTCTGCTTAAAGATTCTCTCCCTCTGTTCCTTCCCCTACTCATGTGCATGCACATGCGAGTACACACTGTTTTTCAAATAAGTAAATCTTTTTTAGAGATTTATTTATTTCAGAGAGACACAGCAATAGAGCACGTGCACAGAGGGAGAGTGAGAGGGAGAAGCAGACTCTTCCCTGCCACACTCTCACACCTCTCCCCTCCCACTCCCTCTTCCCCCCTTCCAGCAGAGCCCTCAATGAAGGGCTTGATCCCAGGACCCCAAGATCGTGACTTGATCAAGCCCAAGGCAGATGCTTAACTGACTGAACCACGCCCATGCCCCTCAAATAAATAAATCTTTAAAAATAAATACCTTGACACAGACAAAACAAACCACAATTATACCAAAACTTATGAGATGTAGCAAAAGCAGTGCTAAAAGGTAAGTTTATTGCAGTAAATGCCTACATTTAATAAGAAAGGTATCAAATTAACAACCTAACTTCATACCTTAAGGATAAAAAAACAACAAACTAAATCTATATTGGTTCTTTATGTGAAAGATTCACAAAAAGAGGTTAGTGGTCCACACACCTCAAATGGTATTTAAAATGTGTAATTTTTTGGTTCATTTTATCCCAGATCCATAATGCAAAACTAAGTGTGCTCTAAACACTTAGCCTGTTAATACGTTGTTAGCCTGGTAATTCTTCTAAAAGTTAAAATAGTGATTTGCAGTCAAGGAAGAGTTGAAATCATTAATAGGGCATGTGTTGTTAGTTGTACCCCCCTCATGCAAACTGTTGATACATTGGTGTGCATTTTTGTAAAACCAATAAAGAATCGTT
The DNA here is from genome assembly GCF_003254725.2 of Canis lupus dingo. NCBI lineage: Eukaryota > Metazoa > Chordata > Mammalia > Carnivora > Canidae > Canis > Canis lupus. The sequence continues at coordinate 45,474,481 of NC_064248.1, forward strand.
TACTTTCACTTTAATTACATACTACATACACATATGTATTAGTGCGTGCCTATGGGATAAATTTGACTAAAACTTTCTCTTGGGAAAATGATCCCTTACAAACAGAGGTGGTCTATTCTAGCCTTTGTTTTAAATCTACCTATTGTGAGAAGGATGTGTTTGGTTATTTATTACTTTACACATAAAAAAGTGATTTCATATATATGACTTTATTTAGGTACTCATGAGTTTTTGTTGTTGTCATTTATTTAATTTGTGGTAGATTTTTTTTAAAGATTTTATTTATTTATTCATGAGAGACACACACAGAGAGAATGGCAGAGACACAGGCAGAGGGAGAAGCAGGCTCCATGCAGGGAACCTGACATGGGACTCAGTCCTGCAACTCCAGGATCAGGCCCTGGGCCGAAGGCAGGCGTTAAACCGCTGAGCCCCTCAGGCTGCCCTGTGTGGTGGAATTTAAAAAAAAAGATTTTATTTATTTATTTCTTAGAGACACACAGAGAGAAGCAGAGATATAGGCAGAGGGAGAAACAGGCTCCCTGTGGGGAGCTTGATGTGAGACTTGATCCCAGGATCCTGGGATCAGGACCTGTGCCAAAGGCAGACACTCAACCACTGAGCCACCCAGGTGTCCCTATGGTAGATTTTAAACTTTCACTACACCAATGCTATACTTCCTTATAATATGCATATTGTTTATATCGTAGCGTGACAAAGCATCCCCATGGAAAATGAGAAGTAATCTACAGTCAAAATTTCTATTAATTTTCAGAAATAGATGTAAAGAAAAGAGTAAAGGTTATACATATTGAGTTGAGGGGTGCTTGAACTTTTCTACTCATTCATGCTCTTAAGGACAAATTTTCTTATAAAGTCTCCAATATAATATGAATATACAATTGTTAGAATTCTTGGTAAGGTAGGGTAAAAGTATTTTTAAGCTTAGAGGTACTGATTGTTTAAATAGGCAGTTGTATATATTTTGTAAGGACAATATCCACTTAGTACAATACTTAGTATTTTTCACGTTTGACATAAAATGATGGGGATTCTATCCTGAAGGCAGTCATCTTCCAAACAATGTAACAGTGTGAACCAAAATACTAAAAATGTCAACATTTCACACATCATTGATTCTTAATGTTTCTGAAACTGTTTTTTAGTGTCCTGTGGCTACAGGTAAAAAAAAAAAAAAAAAAAGTCACATCCTATTTGTAAGTACTTCTTAACATCTTAACATCTCATGACTCAGAGCAAGTAACAGTGTGCTATTTTTGTTTGTTGTTTTATTTTGTTTTTAAGTCCATTCCATATCTGTTAGAATTTGTCATTTGTGATTTGACAAACTCAATATAGAAAAAATGGTCAGCATTGTGATCTTAGAGCTAAAAGTAAAATTATTGAGTCAAATGATAAACACAAAAATGATTAGCTAAAAGATGTTCATTTAGGTATTGTTTATTTTAGAAAAACATATGAAACAAACAAAAAAACCTCTGTGTGAATTTATTTCATCAATGTCTGCACTATTTCATGCTCTTTGGGATGGTTCTCCCCAGCCCCCACCCCCCACAATGCTCCAGATACTAAGTCTATGCTTGTCTATCTGATTTACTTTTGTCAATGTGATAGCAGCAAACTTCATGAAAGCAGAAGTGCAAGAAAGGTCTACCTTCTCTTGGATAACTTGTTTGAGATAGCTATCTCTCTTGGATTTCTGTCCTACCGTGAGAACAAGCCCTATGTAGTTTGCTGAAAGAGTAGAGACCACATGGAACAAAGCTGCACTGTTCAGCTGAGGTTATTCAAGATCAGCCAGTCCAGAGTAACCCAATCAGGTCACCACAGACACACGAACAAGCCTACCAGTGTGAATCAACCCTGCCCAAATCAGCAGAACTGTATGACTAACTTCTAGATCTATGCAAAATAGTAAATGGCTATAATTTTAAGTAACTAATTTGTGGTGTATTTGTTATTCACCAAACACTAACCCATGTAGGTCTAAATCTAAATAATTGAATAGACTGGACTGTATTTCGACCATTAAATTATATGCAGCTATTAAATATAATGTAAATATTTATATGCACATGTGTTATGTATGCTTCAGGACACATGTTAAAACAGTGAAATGATGCACAGGAAGTTAATACTGGTATTATCTCCAACTAAAGGAATTAAGGAGGATAGTCACTATCTTAGGTCAGTGCCTAGCATATAGTGGTTACTTAACAAAAGTTAGCTTTTATAATGTAGTATTTAATAGTGCAGCTTGGAGGGACTGATTTGTGAGCCACTACCACAAATGATATTTTCATATGCGGACCTGGTGGGATAAGATTACTATAGAAGCATATATAGATTTATAACACTTTAAGGCCATAAGTTAGAACTTTGAAGGTTATCAAAATGTAAGGGCATTCAAAAGACAGATTATCAATCCAGTTACTTTATTAAGTTCTGAGATCAACCTCATCCTTAAAGATGGTACAACAGCCAGAAAGTCACTTAGTTATTTGTAAATACTAATCACTCTGTGAAAAGATTTTATTTTAAAATCTCCTCTTGCAATGCTTGCACTTGCATGCACACCCTACCTAAAAGCATGAATCCAAGATATTCTGAAACTGACTACAGGTCAGAGAGCCAGTCTGTCCTTGCCTATAGTTGCAGAATCTGGGGTTCAATGGGTCATTTGTAAGTCCCTCAGCTTAGAAAAAAGGCTAGCTGTGTGACATATGTCCAGAGTTGTTGAGTGGATATAGCAATTCCTTTTGAACAGAAAAGGAGGAGCAAATTAGAGGTTTTATGCATAAATAGAAGTTCCAGCCTTGAAATAAATTTTTGTGCCCCCCAAAAGTAATTTTTAACTAAGTACCTCATACCTCAGGCTTGAGTAACATAGGGGCAGTTAAAGAATAAACCCAATTTGAATAAATGCTCATAGCAATTTCATACCCCCAAATAAAACAAAGCAAAAATTTTAAAAAGTCATATTTTAAAGAAAAAATTCTCGAAGAAATGGCAGGACACCTGCACCCCGATATTTATAGCAGCAAGGTCCACAATAGCCAAACTGTGGAAGGAGCCTTGGTGTCCATCGACAGATGAATGGATAAAGAAGATGTGGTTTATGTATACAATGGAATATTCCTCAGCCATCAGAAGAGATGAATATCCACCATTTGCTTCAACATGGATGGAACTGGAGGGGATTATGCTGAGTGAAGTCAATCGGAGAAGGACAATCATCATATGGTTTCACTCATATGGGGAATATAAGAAATAGTTAAAGGGATTCAAGGGGAAAGGAGAGAAAATGAGTGGGAAAAATTAGAGAGGGTGATAAAACAAGAGACTCCTAACTCTGGGAAGTGAACAAGGAGTGGTGGAAGGAGAGGTGTGCGGGGAATGGCGTGACTGGGTGACAGGCACTGATGGGGGCACTTGATGGGATGAGCACTGGGTGTTATGCTATATGTTGGGAAATCGAACTGCAATAAAGAATATACAAAAAAAGAAAAACTTCTCTATCACTGTAGCCAAATTAGTTTGTTTTATGCTATTTAAACAAATATGATAAAATCATTGAAATATAATTCATGAAATATTAATATATCTAATACTGTAAAGGCTATTTCTCAAGGACAGAACATAATTACCTATTCTTGTTCTTAGTGCATGTTTCTAAAACTTCATGGTGTAAGTGATGAATTCAGACAAAGTAGCACAAGAGGAGAACTTTCTGAGTGTAAAAGACCACAAGAAAAGATGGATGAACCTATGACTGTGATGTGAACTATGCAGATCCTGTATTAAATGTGCAACGCAGGAACCGCTATGAGGTAGTGCCAAAGAAAAGGTAAGATTAAGAGCAGTGAAATCAATTCCCCAAGGGAAAAAATGACTGACAAAGGGAAATAGAAACATGGAAAGCATAAGTCTTAGGCAGCCAGTGGTTTTAATGAAAAGTTGCAAATACACACATATACTAATGTATATATATATATATATATATATATATATATATATATATATATATATTCTGAAAACTTTTTATATATATTTTCCCCTGTATGGGACTGTGAGTGGCAAACAAGGCTGGCAATACATCCAGAATGAAGGCAGAGGTATGATTTTGGCATTTCTATGACAATATTTACATAAATGAAGAAGAAGGTTGGTATTGGTGAAGAAAAAGGGATGAAGACAGTGGCTCTTATCAGAAACACCATATTCTGACAGCCAAGACTAAGGTGATGATAATTGGTTTTATTGTAATCTTTGACTAATCAGAGTTGAATTAAAACTTTTTCAGATTAACTAACAAAGGGTTACATAAATGTCCTGGGATAAAAAAAAATGTGGAATAAAAATTTTTCTTACTTATAATAGTGGTTAATAAGCAATGTGATGTCAATGGCTGTTTTTGTAAAGAGAAAATATGTGAAACCATTTTCTGACACTATTTTATCAGACATGGGTACTAGAGATTTTGCTTTGTTCATGTATTCTTTTCACAGCAGGAAGTCAAGAAATACAGAAAATGAGTGACTAGAATAAAGGCCTGTGTGCAGGAAATACTGAGTTATGTTAGCAAATTGTGGGAGACAGTTTAAATGGGGAAGCCATATATCAATGCATTATTCTTTTTCCATTTCATATATAAAACCATGAACAGATACACATACATACACATATACACAACATTCTTTAGAAAGGTGCCTTTTTTAGCTTGAAATTTGTCCTGATATCATAGAGAATACAATTGCATAAGTAGGTAACATGTGTGTTAAACTTCCATTTTTAAAAATTTGAATAAATTCTAAATATATGTAGGCTTTAGATAGTTTTCATATCTATAGCAGTCTAAGTGAAGAGAGAATAAATGTCATAAGTTTTGGTTTAGCTGCTAGTATGTTTATAATCTAATTTTTTCAGAGGGATAGTAGCATGATATATGGATAGCTGCTGAATATTAGTTTATAAGAGAAAGCAAAGTTGATTTTTCACAGAATACAGTTAACAGCTGGATTCCAATGTGCTAACAATAAAAAATTGAAAAGGTATGTGCAAACATTTTCTGTCAACTTCTATGGCTTTTCTTCCTTATTTCATCTTATATACTAATCTCTCTTAGGGTGTAAAAACAATGTTAACTACATCTATTTAGCTTATGATTGTAGTATTTTTATTTGTATTGAAATAGCTGTTATAATATTAAGAATAATAAAACAAAACTTTTTTGTTAGGTTCCGTTTTATTTGGTGTACTTCAAAAAATACTTGTGTATATTTAAAAACCCCAAACTGACTTTTTCTGTTTTCTTAGGTTTTATTACCATTATGTAATACAATCCATGCATTTTACTGTTTTCTAATCATTTATAATTTTGTGTCTTGGGGTGCAGTGTACTGTGAGTGATAGAGGGCAACAAAATAAAATCCTCACAGTTTATAGTCTACTCTCTAATGTGCACTCTACCTTGATTTCATTACAATAACCATCAAGCTTTCAAAATAATATTTGACATGTACTGTGTGCTCACCAGGCACTGTGCTTGACACGCTTTATGTACGTTATAACAATCAACTCTGACAACAGGCTGTGAAATGAAGGAAACTAAACCTCAAGAACTCAACAGTCTCCTCCAAGATTACATGGTTTATGACCAAACCAGAATTATAACTCTGGTCTGACTCATTCCCAAGGGCCAATTTCTTACCAACATGTATTAACATTGGGGTTGTTAGTAAAGATAAATCTACTGATCGTAATTTTATGAACATTGGCTATAAAGAGAGTTTGCAGAGAGAGCAAATTTTTCTTAACACAGGACATTTTTAAACTTATTGTCTATTTAGATGACTTGTCAATATAATGCAATGAGTACATATCAATAAACTAGTTTTGAAGACAGACGTAGCTGTTCTGAGTTTTGGTTTTGGTCTTATTAGGCAGTAAACTAATGTGTTGTTATGTTAGTGCCAAGAGACGCACATGTGTTCAGACACACAGTTGGAAATGTCAGCATACACAGTCCCCCCTTCCATTCCCTTTTTCTAAAAAGCTGCCAGATATTTTCATAAATACTAAAAATAGGAAATCTACTGAAAGTGTGTCCTATATCCTCATTTAGTTCCAAACACTTTATAATTTGTGTCTCATTTGATATTGAACTGCCACTGTTCATTGGCCTTCCATAGATTTGCTTTGCCAAGCCTGCTGAGGTAATTTCATCAGAGTTGGATGGACTTGATTCTTAAGGTAAGCAATGTTATCTGACTTCCCTCTAATATTAATAATAAAGAAGATTTATTTTCAAAGTTTATTTGTTTTTCAGTAATCTCTACACCCAACAGGCTTGAACTCAAAACTCTAAGATCAAGAATTGCATGTGCCTCCAACTGACCCAGCCAAGTGCCCCCATAAAGGAGAAACTCCTAAGGCTTCTCTATTTATGCTGTTTCATTACTCCAATTTTTAAAGTTGGAATTAGGAATAAGGAAAGACACATTTTGAAGAGTCCTCAGATCTCAAGATGTATCATATAATTTGGCGGCAAGTATAGCTAATAAGATTTTGAAATGAATTTTTAAAAAACAGAATAAAAGAAAATATACTTAGTCTTCAACTATTTAAAGGATAGTCATACAGCAAAATTTAACTGACTTGAAGTTTTAAGAGAGAACATGATTGAGACCACCAGAAATGCTTATCACTATTATTTCCACACAATGTAAGACTGAATTTAAATTCTAGCTGTTGAGTTTCACTGTAATATGTCTTCTTCTAGCAAGAGAGATAGGGCTTGGATTATTTAGATAGCGAACTTCTGACCAATTATTAAGTATTTGGTGGAGTTAAAACAAATGTTGTTCAGTGAGGACAGATCACAAAAGATGCATAAACAATAATATCTATTGATCTATTTGTCTGAAAAATTATAAAAACTAGTATAGAAGTTGTTGAACCACTAGACTAAAAGATATTTATTGTAAGGGCCAGATCATATCCATCTCTTTGTCTTCAACACTGCAAACAATTCAAGAAAATGCCATAAAATACTTGCTGAACTCAACTGCCCTTAAATGTAAAGTAGTAGTTTGTATTGTACTTATGAAAGAAGATACTTCTAGAAAGCTTTACTCAGCCCAAATTCTGGAATTCAGTCTTTCCTTAATGGTCCTACAAACATCCTCTTTCAAATATAAAGATCCCAAATGAGTATCTTCCTGGATAACTAATCAACTCTGAGTAATTAAACAAGAAATAAAATTTAGTATTAAAACCAAATAATATGTGATTTCCATATTAAAAATTCACAGAAATTATGGGACATACAAAGGTCTTGAATTACATGGCAAATTTTTTCAGATAATTAAGAATACTTATGAAATAATTAAATTTGCAGCATTTATTTTATAATTTATAAAAAATTATAGGGATCCTTGAGTGGCTCAGCAGTTTAGCACCTGCCTTCGGCCCAGGGCGTGGTCCTGGAGTCCCGGGATCGAGTCCCATGTCGGGCTCCCTGCATGGAGCCTGCTTCTCCCTCTGCCTGTGTCTCTGCCTCTCTCTCTCTCTCTCTCTCTCTCCCTGTGTGTCTCTCATGAATAAATAAAATCTTTTAAAAATATCTATATATAAATTATATTTATATTTTATTTATTCATCATTTAAAAATGTAACTCTATATAGATCTTGTAATATTATAATCTTGAAGTACAGAATTATGTGCATGGATTTGTAAACAACATTATTGAGATTTTAGGTCAAAACTTTTATTTAGTGGAGCCCACATGAAAGATCATTGGTCTAAGGGTTATGCACATGAATATAGTTAAGAAAATTCCATTTTTCTTCCTTTGTTCCTGAAATGGAACAAGAATTATTAGTCTGCTTCCATGAATTATGAGAGATATATGAAGGGAACTGAATAGACATTCCTGAGAAAAATATGAAAAATTCTCTTTAAATGTTTTTTATCATTTTTCTGGGAGAGTATCCATAGCATTAGTTTAATTCTAATAACATAATAAATAAATGCATACATTCATGCACACATAAAATGAAGTAAAAAAAAACATTAGTTACACATTACAGCATACTACTGTTTAGTTGTGGCATCTGATACCAATCTAGCACTTGCACTGCAGGAGTAAATAATATCTAGTGACAGAGTCACTTGTTGCATAGGTGGCTATTCAAAATACCTCTGATTTGGGCTTGAGAAGGGACTGGAAAATATATAATTAGTAATCATTATTTTAGTAGTTAATTGAATATTTCCTAAAGAAAGCAAAGGGAATTAAAGAAAATATGCCAGAGACTAAAATTTTACCTTTTTAAAATATTCTCTAATAATCTAATCTTCAATGATTGCAGTTAATTAGTATTGTTTTTAAATATTTATTTATTTATTTATTTGAGAGACAGAGAGAGAGCTAGGGGACAGAGGGAGAGAGAATCTCAAGCAGACTCCCCACGGAGCAGGGAGCCCGATATGGGACTTGATTCCAGGACCCTGAGATCATGACCTGAGCCTAAACCAACAGTGGGATGGACACTCAACAGACTGAGCCACTTAGGCACCCCAGTGAGTCAGTATTTTTATGTTGACTAACCAATCCCATCTTAATCAACTGTACACCCTTATGAGAGAATAAAAAATCATTACTCAGTCGGAGTGCTAAAGACTGAAAATGTTAAGACTATATTCAGAGGAGATGTGATCTTATAAACTTTGATTTCTATCTTGAGTTTCCTCAATTTTTTTTCAAATATAAAATACATAGTCAAGGAAACATTGACAACCTAGCTCTAGGCCCTCTTCAGTTTTAATGGCCACTTTTTAAAATTCTCACAAAATGTGTGGGCTCTCATTTCAAAATGTGCCTTTCTATATTTAATCTCTGATTGTTTTTTCTGCTCTGATTGTTTTTTCCTCCTTCTCACTCTCAGGCCAAAAGAAACAGCTAAATGCATATATAACATATTAATTAAATTAAACTAAAAATTAAATAAAATATTACATATTATATATAATTACTGACATCTTCAAATCCCTCTCACTTAAGGATTATATTTAAAGTAGCAAATGTTCCTTTTATATTATATAATGCTTTTTATACTCATTCTCCATGTACTATTTCTAAAATGCTTTTGAAAACTATCAATAGTCAAGTCCTCATAATTCTATATCTTATTATACTTTGTAGAATGGCCATAATATCTATTTAGCTATAAATACATATACGGATATTAATAAAATTTTGAGACCTCCTATTTATAATACAAATACTTTTGACTGCCGAATTATTATTGAAAATTCATTTTGTTCAGGCACCTGGGTGGTTCAGTCAGTTAAACGTCTGATTCTTGATTTTTAGCTCAGGTCAAGATCTCAGGGTCTTGAGTTTGAGCCCTGTGTTGGGATCTGTGCTCAGCATTAAGTTGGCTTCAGGTCCCCTCTCTCCACTCCCTCTGCCCCGCCCCCACACTCATGTGCTCACACTCTCTCTCAAATACATACATTCATACATAGTACATACACAAATATCTAAAGAAATTCTTCTTGATTCAGTATTTACAACATTGTATGACACATGGAAAATGTAAAAAAAAAGGTATCTGGTACTTTATTAAAGGCATCTTTAGAAGAACCTGTAACTGATCATTTTTTTAACAACTTTTATGTCCAAGTCACTCAACAGACATACATACAAAAAATAGCATTGCACAGTCATGTTTTTTAAAGATTTTATAGCTTATTGAATCTCATTTCTTACACTTCATTATCTCAAGAGAAAAGTAGAATTTATTCTATTATTAAAACAGGGCTTTTAATATATTTTGCATATCCTATATTTTTTCAGTATTCTGACATTTATTTACTTATTAGATATTTTAAATTATGCCCTTTGTTTCAAAGCCTCAGAGCACAAACTGGGTAAAACTTTCATTAAATATTTAAATAAGGAGAAGAAACAATCAAACAGCAACATAATAATCAAACAAAAAAGCTCCCAGCATAAAACCACAGATCTCACTTATTGAAACAGAGTCCTTATTTAGAAGAAAAGATAGTGTATGGTTTCTTTAGAATCATGTATTATTAATGCTAAAATTCAGTACAATGAAATCTGAATTTTGTACAGGGGACACTATCTTCAATAATTAAAGTAGATCTGTTCAGCAATCCTTGGCTTATCCCTCGCCCAACTGGTTAAATTATTTAGGCACTTTATCTAATTATAGTTAGATAATTTGTACGATTCATTCTGCTGTGAAGAAAACCTGTTGAGCAATAGATCTCTTCAGATAGAGTTTTATATGTGTATATCAAATTACCTTTACTAGTATTATTCATTGGTATGCTTACCAAAAGAAAGACTCAGTACTAAGGTAAACAGATATAAGAACAATAATAAAAGCACAGTTCTGCTCAACTGCCATTCTAACTAATATAGGCAACTGTTATTTTAGAAGAATCACATTTTGTCCTAAAGGCTCCTGAATCCTCTTGTGAACATTTAGATTACAGCCTGACATACAGTAGATCTTCAATAAATAGAATCTTATTGTGTGCATTTGTACAGAAAGGTATTTTCCTAAATGGGTTTTTATTTTTGTAGGTTGTGGCCCCCATTCCACTCTGTTCACTTAATATCTTTGTATCTAAGGCCTTTATATAGATAAGCATAGGAATCATGTGTAGTATCAGAATTAAGTTTTTGTTTAATTTTATAACAAATCAACCACCTTTAATTATTTCTCTTAAGTTAAAAGTAAGATATTTGATAAGTAATATTGGGCGAATTGCTGTTGTTCTTAATTCAGGAGCATACTACCAGTGGCTCAAATAAACATTATTTCTGAATAATGTGCTCAATAATGTTTTTATAACTGATAAATGTTTGACTACTCCTTTTCTAATAAAAGATTTCTGATTTTGAACATATGAGAATCACATTCTGAGTCAAACTAACTTAGACATACATCACATGCACTGTATAGCCTAAGAAAGGTTCCCTACTTTTTCAGGGACATTTTGGCACCCAATATGATGATCAAGTGATCTGATTCCTTTTAAAGAGTTCTTATCATTTGGGTCAAAACAAACATATTTAATGTTGCATTATTCAGTCTTTTTGATTTTTATTCATTTTATAATCCTTTTGGCTATTGAAATAAAGAATCCTGGACTGTGCTTTGAAAGTTACTTTCCCTTAGCATTGTATTTCCAATAAACCAAATAGAGTGCAATATGTTGCAACCTTAATTAAAATAAACTTCATTTTGCTGTACAGTTTATAGTTTTCTTCCTTACAGAAAAGTTTTATAATGAACACGTATATTTTCCATCTCTATTGCATTTTAATCTTTATAAAGTATTGCCAAACAAAAAAAATCATAGAAAAATCATTGTTTAATTTCACTTTATGTCCTAAGCTGAAAAACACTATTCTTTAACTTTCTAATAAAATCTCAGCTGTATTTTAAAACAATTTCTCCCAACACAAATCAGAATGTTTTTTGAATTTATTTATAGGCAAGAGAAGATAGCTTCCCTTCAAAGTAGAAGAAATTGAAGCCTCCTTTTTTTTTTTTTACAAAGTAAAATTCATGTGTTTTATGACTATTCTTGAACACAACAGGCCAGCATATCTCTTCTTGTGTAAAAGCATAACAACTTCCAAGTTTTAGTTCCATTTTGCATAAATATAGTATTAATACTCACTTTAAATGTATTTTAACATTGATTAAAAGTTAATACTATTCAATCACTATTTTTTAAGATTTAAAAAAAGATTTTATTTTTTAAGTAATATCTGCACCCAATATTGGGCTCAAACTTACAACCCTGAGTTCAGGAGTCACATGCTCTACCGACTAAGCCAGCCAGGTGCCCCAAGCCCTATTTTCATTATACAAAAGTAAAATTCTTCTATATCTTCCAATATTTCAAAGTTTATATCCTTAATTTTCATATGCTGATCCTAACACTTGGAGTGATAGGTCTATGGAGAATTTTTCTGCTGTCTCTATTTTCTCTGCTTCCCCTATATGTCTTCATTCTCCTTGCCTCGAATGGGCCAGTGAAGGGAAGGAGAAAATGATAATTTTTTAGATGTATAGTTCTCTTCAATGTTGGTTTTCTCTTCAAAAAGGGATGAGAACACAGTATCTTCAGCCAGTAATGAATTACTTGCTCTCTTTGATGACACAGATTTATGTGTCTTCTAGCCTACACTAAATTCCATCTCCAAGAGTTCATTATCAGCCACACACCAGAGAGCTGGGAAAGCAGACTTGCTAAAGAGACCCAATCTGAGAATCATTGAAAACTTAAAGATTCTATCCACATATGAAGGCAGCAGGATGGAGAAAAGCTGCACTAGTCCCTTCAAAGCTGGAAACAAATGAAGTGGTGTTAAGCTGACAAACATCAATACAGGAAGAGAAACCAAAGTGCTATATACAGTAGTTTACATGTTTTCTTATCTCAGTATAAGGAAAATTAGCTCTTTCTATTTGGGTCACCAGTGAAACTAACGGCATTGAGAAGCTATCCAGGCCTCTGTGGTAAGCCACATGCCCTTCTTGCCAGTTGATATTACTCATTTAAAGGCTTCTTCTCCCCATGCCCTAGAAATATGTAAAAGTACTCTGCAGCATGCTTTCAGTTTATGGCCCCATAAATGGAGGTGTGCATTGGAATTCCACAACCAGTGGTTTTGCTCATATAATGGAACAAGTGCATCAGGGTCCGGAAGATCACCACGACAACTACTGGAAAGCTAAGGGGTTGAGATTCACTATGAGGGGCTGCTAAAGGCAGTACTTGAAGTCTCTTTTACTAAATAAAGGTGATCTGGAAGAAATTGCAGCTGTGTACCACAGGCAATTGGTGGGTTCCTCACTGATTTCCATCAGCAGGTTGCTGAGGCTTCCTTAGAATTCATTAGCAGGGACCCAAGGGCAGGTAAAATGTGTCCTCTGGTCTTAGCAACTTTTTTCTGGCTCTTTTGGAAACTATTCAAAATCAAGTTAAGAAAAAAGTGGTAAAATGGCAAGGACATACTATTGTTCAAATTTTAATAGCAACTACTCAGTTTGGGGACAATTAAGAAGCAATGAAGAGGGAGAGAAACTAAAGAGTGCTATGTTGGCTGCTTAGATAGAACTCATTACCAGAGGAAATAGTCTTTACTCTGGCTAAGCCACAAAGTGAAGAAAGGAGACTATATCATTATTGCAAAAAAGCCAGGATACTGATAAAGGCATTGTAGAAAGAGACCCTAGGGGCGCAAGGAAATCAAGAAAGTCCAGAAGGTTAGGGAGTGATTTACAAGTGTCTTAAAATGGACAGATTTTTTTTAAAGATTTATTTTTATTTATTTATGATAGACATAGAGAATGAGAGTGGCAGAGACACAGGCAGAGGGAGAAGCAGGCTCCATGCCGGGAGCCCCACGCGGGACTCGATCCTGGGACCCCAGGATCATGCCCTGGGCCATAGGCAGGCGCGAAACCACTGAGCCACCAGGGATCCCTAAAATGGACAGATTTAATGACTCTCAGAGGTAGGAACTGATCATATTGGTTCTACTTATTTTGAAATTTCTTCAGAAATTACTCACTTTCCATTTGTTGATGGATCAATACAGATTGCTGGTATTTCAGGTTAGCCTTCTACCTTGTCCTTTTCCTCCACTTTAAACATTCTTATGATCTTTGGCTGAGTAACATGTGCTCTTATTTTCTCTTGATTTTCCTATAAATCTACTGGAGAGACACCTGCTATGTAACATAAAGGCATATTCCAGATGGTCTGTGGAGTTCTGTGTGGAAAAAGGCACCCGAAGTGGTCAACTATGTGCCTTCTGAAAGTAAAGGGTTAGGATGGAGAGTAGCAGTCTCATTCCGGGAAAACACCCCAAGCTACATCACTTTGAGATACGCCAGAGGGAGGAATTCTCATATCTTTCTGGAAAAACACTGATCTGAACAAATCAGCGCATTACTCTGGGCCCTAGGGAATGGTAACACTCATTCAATCTGAATTACAGGACCATAAAAATCAGTTCCCAAAAGAACAATCCATAGCCTTATGTAAAATAATGTCCCTTGTCAATACCTCAATTAGAGGGAATAAAATGGTTATAAAGTAATGAGATAAATAAAGAATTATTTAAATAGTGCACTCACCTGTAATACTAAAATTCTGACAAAGGAGGAAGGTAAATTTGATAAAGATGATTAGCTACTACACAGACTTGTACAAATTTTTATCATTAATCTCTGTACTTCCCAACTGGGTAAATTATTCTCACTTCTGACTTGGGTACCAGTGTCTGCATGGTATTTCTCTATAATTCATCTATGTGCTGATTTTCCTCTATTTCTTTGTTTCCTTCTGAGAGGAAGGATCTAAATAATTGTTTACTTTGGCTTAGGAAAGAGTCCAGTGTTTATAAGCCAAGGTATTCCTCAAGGGTTTTGGGACTTTTCCTATGCTTTTTTTCCTAGACATTTATAGAAAAACTCAGAGAAATTTGTCTCACCAGAAAGATCTGTTAAGTATTCAAAATGTAGATGACTTGCTTGAGAGCCTTGCAAAACTGATATTTTGGCTTTGTTATAGTTCTTTGCTTCAAGGGACATGAGACCTCACCAAACTAACTGCAATATTTCTCATGTGAAATCTAACATTTACAGCATCAGTTGTCAGCTGGTAGGTCACTTAGTGTTAAAATCTAGGAGTTAGCTCATTTTGCAGACAAAATGCCTTATTACACACACACACACACACACACACACACACATACCCCACCCAAACCAAAAACACCCCCCCAAAAAAAACCAAAAATAGACTATTTGAGGGACTAATACAATACTGTGGATAGTGAGCTCTAGCTTTTTATTGGAGAAAACAAAATTTATGATGGAACAATTGTGTGATAATGAACTATTTTGGTTCTACCTCTAAAATCTGAAGAGGTTTTTAAATAAATTATATTGGGTACAATCTGCTTAAAAAATGAAGCATTTTTTTAAATAGAGATTTTTTTCCTCAAAAAAAGTACTGTGCCTCATGCAAAATTAATTGCTGATTTGTCAGAGATAAAGCTTTATAATTGTCTGTTCAGGGAGCAGTATTTCATATTAGGGTTCACACACGGCAGAATGACAAAGTTCCTAAAGATCCTCAACAGATTAGGTGATGTCTATCAACACGGGGGAGGGCCAGAAGCTTTACTCAGTACACAAATTCAAATGCTCCTCTTTTCTGAAAACATCCTCACAGATACAACCAGAAATCATGTTGAACTAGAGATATCTGGGCATTCCGTGGTCCACACAGTCAAACTGATGCATAAAATTAACCATCAAAGTAAAAAACAAAACAAAACAAAACAAATGAAAACTGGATTCACGTTTCTTACGTGAAGCCAGCATCTTAGGAAGACTGGATTATGGTTCCCATCAAGGATGAAATGTAAGTAGTGTAGGGGCGCCTGGGTGGCTCAGCTGGTTAAGCATCTGCCTTTGGCTCAGGTCATGATCCCGGGTCGTTGTGCTCTCTCTCTCTAAGAAATAAATGAAAACCTTAAAAAAATTAAAAAGAAATATAAGTAGTCTAGAATGAGTGATATTTTTACTAAATGCAAATGAAAGGAGCTCTTCTAGCAAACTTATTTCTATTCTCAGATTGTCTGCTCTGCTATTTACAGAATTCTTTCAATTGCTTTAAAAAGGATATTTTACTAAAAAATAAACATGTTATTGTTACATACGTTTTTTTTTCTGTGTTCCCCATTGTTATAGGTTGTATTATGTTCCTCAAATAGTTACATGTTGAAATCCACCAGTACCTCAGTATGATGCTTTCTTTGGAAATTGGGGAGTTGCCTGTGTAATTAATTAACATGAGGCCATGCTGGAATAGGCTGAGCTCCTAATCCACTATGATTAGTGTCTATAAGAAAATGAAGTATGGATGCAGAAACACACACAAGGAGCATGCCATCTGGAGATAAAGGCAGAAATCAGAGTGATGCTTCTACAAACTAAGGAGCACCGAAGATTGCCAGCCAATCACAGATGACATGTGAGAGGGACTAAACAGTTTCCCTAACTGCCCTCAGAAGGAACCAACCTAGCAAACATCTTATCTTGGATCTTCCAAGCCTCCAGAAGTATGAAAACAGTAGATTTTTATACCAACCAGTCCGTAAGACTTTGTTAAAGCAAATCTAGCAATCTGATACACCCAGTAATGGTTCTCACAATTTCATCTCTTATCATCTCTAAATTTTACTCCCAGTATGAACAGGGTCTGTATTTATAACTCTAACAATGTGATCAGAGTAAAATTAGGATCATCTCCATTAGTAATTTTTTTAAAGATTTTATTTATATATTAATGAGAGATCCACAGAGAGAGAGAGAGAGGTAAAGACACAGGCAGAGACAGAAGCAATTTCCATGCAGGGAGCCCGATGCGGGACTCGATCCCGGGACTCCAGGATCATGCCCTGGGCCAAAGGCAGGCACTAAACCACTGAGCCACCCAGGGATCCCTCTATTAGTAATTTTTGATAACAACAAAGTAAAAATAATTAACATATATCCAGGTACTCAAGCCCTAAATCTGACACACACACAAACACACACACCCCTACATAGACATGCACATGTCCTGGAAGTATGATGTAGAAAAGAAAAATATCTAATAATGCACAAGTAGAAATCCAGCATTCACAGATAAAGACTGCAAAAGACAAGTCCAGCGTCATTTGATTAACTTTGGGATATAGGTTTACTCCAAACTCAATATAGGTAGATAAGCAAAGGTAAACGACTACTATTCATGGAGATTTAGGTGGCTGCTATAATGGTAACTGTTGAATTAGACTCAATGCCAAAGCAAAACAAAACCACAAGTCTATAGGGTGAGTTTGTCCTTAAGACTTAAAATAGTTGGAGCTCCACATAAAGACTAATCTGTGCCTTTCGATGAGTACCTCAAATAAGATTTTAGTTCTAGATTATGGCCTTGTATGTCACTGACTTTTACATCTAGGAAAAACTACTGAAAATTATAGAAAAATTACTGAAGAAACTAAACTGTCATATCAGTGTGATGGTAGTTATGACTGATGAACCCTCACAATTTATTGGGCCTTACAAGAGAAATTTTTTAAATATTTTATTTATTTATTCATTCATTATTCATTTTTTTATTTATTCAGAGGGAGAAGCAGGCTCCTCATAGGGAGCCCGATGCGGGACTCGATCCCAGAACCCTGAGATCAGGCTCTGAGCCAAAGACAGATGCTCAACTACAGAGCCACCCCAGAGTCCCTCAAGAGAAACTTCTAATTAAAAATTTAGACTGAATATCTAGAATTCAGTTATTCCTTAGGTTTGGATGAGATAGGATTTCATAAAGAACCATCAAATGGTATTTCAGTAGTTATTCATTTGAAAATAGAACATGGACAACACACAACAGGTAAGATTAATGGATAGTTAAAAAATATTTTTGTAAATTGCTAACCAAGTACTTGATTTAACCATTCACCAGTGGTATGATATATTAAAACATTATTCCCCCAAAGCAAGTAAAGTACTGACTCTTTAAAAAAAAATTAATAATTATGTTATTTTAATCATTAATCCGACAATCATTTACTTTAATATTTTACTATGGATTTGCTGGATATTTAGACTGCTGTAACTTGCCTAGAAAAAGAAACAACAGGAATCCCTGGGTGGCGGAATCCCTGGGTGGCGGGATCCCTGGGTGGCGCAGCGGTTTGGCGCCTGCCTTTGGCCCAGGGCGCGATCCTGGAGACCCGGGATCAAATCCCACATCGGGCTCCCGGTGCATGGAGCCTGCTTCTCCCTCTGCCTGTGTCTGTGCCTCTCTCCCTCTCTCTCGGTGACTATCATAAATAAATAAAAATAAAAAAAAAAGAAACAACAAAGGAAATAATAATTAGAAATTCCAATGTTATTATTTTGTAGTAACACAGGAAGGAAATTGTTAAGGGCTGATGCAAATTGCAATAAGAAACAATTTTCTCTTGGAAAAAAAAAGACTCCCTCTCCTTCCTTTTCTAAGAGCATTAACTTTATAGAACTTTATAAGTTCCTTCTCTTTCTCCTTGAAATATGTGTAAGTCTTTTTAAAAAGATTAAATACACTAAATATACCTCTTGCCAATTTCAGAACTTAGGAATGCCTTTCTTAAGGACCAGGGAACAGGCTCTTTGAAATGCAAACATCAAGGAAACAGTGCACCTCTCTCCCAACTTCTCCCACTTGAGAAAGTAGGAGCCTAATTTGGATACAAGCCTCTCTCCAAGTTGCGAAAAGTACCTCTTGACATAAAGAGATGAGAAGTTTAGTTTTCTTTAAGATAAAGAATCTTTTCTTTAAGGTAAAGCCAAGAAACTAACATAGACGGTAACCTCAATCCCCAAGTGAATTTAAGATGAACTATGTGTGACAAATGATGTTGTCAAGTTCCCTTATTTGAAGACTACTTATTATTTATCTTGGAACATGAATGTAATGGGTTGTATGTGCTTTGCTATATAAAAGAGCGAGACTACTCTGGCTTTGCAGTCCCTTAAGGGGATGCTTTTGATGGGTATCACGTGTTGGTTTGATGTTTACTCAATAATAAACCTGTTTCGCTTTTTTCTAATTTTATGGAGAGATTTTGGGGGCTGGGAGAAGATACTGTCTTTTTAAAGATTTTATTTATTTATTTATTCATGAGAGACACACAGAGAGAGGCAGAGACACAGGCAGAGGGAGAAGCAAGCTTCTTGAGGGGAGGCTGATGTGAGACTCGATCCTGGTACCTCGGAATCACTGCCTGAGCCAAAGGTAGTTATTCAACCACTGAGCAACCAGGTGCCCAAAGATATCATTTTTAATTATATTTACCTAACGTATGATACCAAAGCTTTATAGAGTTATTCTAGAAGAGTAAAGTACAGACTAACCTCACTTATAGACACATATACAAAATCCTTACATAAATGGTAAAGGTAAGTGATAAAGTACATACATGGATATCCAGTTGCATTACTTACAGTAACAAAGACTGCAAAAAAATCTTCAACAACAGACAGAACTTTACATTTCAAATCATTCATTTTAGTAAGTATACAGCCAATAAAGAAATATTTTAAAGAATGGTGTGGGGCATAGAAGTTGTATCCTTCTGTTTTTCCTCACCTACTAATGCTCTAGGTCTAGTCCACTAGATTTGCATGCCATATTTTCAATTGCCCCTAAAAGTTTGAGCTATTGATTTTCTCAGCCTCTTGTTATGTCATACTCTCTGACATTAACACCTAGACAGAGGATGATCTGACTTCAGGCTTTTTTTGCACAGATTCTTTAGTGAAAAATATTTTTAAAATAAAGTAGGATTGATAACTGTGATTAATGGAAGATGTATATGGGATAGAAAAAAATGTCTGTCTACAGAATTTCACAAAATGTAATCATTATCCATATTTGAAGTCTTTTTATCATTTCTGGAGAGAATATCTGGACATAACTTCCTGAAAGGAAATCTGAATCATATCTTGTCTCACCCTTCTGAGATGCTGAGCATGGTGAATATTAATGTTCACCAAACAAAATAGAGATACGGGTTAGTAAGGCCCCTTCTTCAACTTCTCTTCAGAAAGCTGTATTACCAATCTGATACTTCCTTATTTCAACCCTTTGGTTTTTTATTATTATTATCATTTTACCATAAGTAATGTATTCCATTTTAAGTTGCCTTTGTATTCATTTGTTTCAATAGCCAGCACTCCAACCAGACCCTGGTTAATTTGTTTCCGAGCCAGTCTTTTTTTTTTTTTTTAAACTTTTTTTTTAATATTTTTTATTTATTTATGGTAGTCACAGAGAGAGAGAGAGGCAAAGACACAGGCAGAGGGAGAAGCAGGCTCCATGCACCAGGAGCCCGACGTGGGATTCGATCCCGGGTCTCCAGGATCGCACCCTGGGCCAAAGGCAGGCGCCAAACCGCTGCGCCACCCAGGGATCCCTCCGAGCCAGTCTTAATAATTGCATACCTCCTGTTATTTATCAGCAATGCCAGGGACATAGTATATCCTTAATATTTGTCAAATAACTACAAAGGGAGGAAAAACAGAATATGAAGGAAAAAAAAGAAGCAGAGGTGGGAGGATCTTTGGGCAGAGCCTTATGATAGACTGGATTAAAACTACAAATGAGGAGTATTCCGTGTCCTCAATATTTTTTCTATACATTTTTCCTAAGTATGCATAAATTGTCAATTGATCCAATGGCAATCTCTATTTTAACTTCAAATTAAAACAAACACAGCATATAAAATATACTTCAGCATATAATTTGAATGAGTTAATATCTCCATTAATAACTAGCATTTGTAAGATTTTTATATGGAAGACCTAAAAGATGAAGATTGCTAAAAATGATAGCCTAGAAATTTTACTTAATGCTAGTCAAGTAAGATATATATTTTTCAAAACTCATGCTTCACCTCCAGGTGTTTGGATTGACTTAAGTAACCTTTTGGAAATTTTGTTTTTAAAATAAAATTTGCCATTCCAGTAAGTTCTTATAAGTATTAATACAGATAATTTGTGTGCTTTGTTGTTGTGACAACAGATTAAGATCCTTTTTGAGATATTTCTTCAATTTTTAAATAATACACTAAATAAAGATAAAAGTCTGATTATTAAATTGATATGAGGAATCAATTAAAATGCATGAAATATGAACTATTTTAGGCAACTGGTTCCTGATAATTAGGCATCAGATAAAATTAAAATTACATATTAGCTGATTTGAAGGTTCATTCAATTATTTTTCCTTTTGTGAATCCTACTTTTTATGCTATTATAATTAATGAACGACATTCATTATATGATTTCCTTAAATGTACAATATAATATTTAATAATAGTCCCAAAATCTTGCATAGCTTCTGTTGTAGACTATTCTATTTCTATTATTTTATTATGCAAAAATTAATATATACTTCTCATTTCAATAGTTAATAGATAAATAAAAAATTGTCAAGAGAAATCCCTTGTCCTCAAAGAAGTCATAAATTAGCTCATGTGACAAATAGGTATTTAACATTATCTGAGAAATAATATGGCATTGCAGCTAAGAGCTTGAATTCCAGACTCAGACAACCAGGTTCAAAATGGTTTTGATGATTACACCATGGTGGGCAGGACCAACTCCCCACCCCAAACTGGTTCAGGTAATAAGACTGATAATGCCACAATCACACATATACACCAACGTATGATATTTTATAACTCATGTTCTGCAGCTTTCTCAGAAGAGGGAGGAAGGCATCCAAGCCTATCTCAAATGTTTTGAACTGGAGGGTTCAGTGGCTTTTGGTTATTTTTGGTTATTTTTGTAGGGTGAGGATTTCTATGTATTAAATTAGACCTGCCACTATTGCCAAAAACCAGAGGACCTGGGCTTTTTTACTCTAGAATTGTCTAGATTGTAGAACAGGAGGGATCAAGAGATCAATTGAGGGTCTGTATGCTTTAATATGCATTTTTCAAATAAGCTTTACAGTAACAATTCAATGGCATGAATGATGTCAGTTAATAGAGCATCAAAATGAAGCCAGACTCTTAATTAGAAAAAGCCTAACTCCATCACTTCATAAGCTATAGGACCTTGGGTAAATCACTTTATCACTACATAATCATAATAATATCAAACTCTTCCTCATAGATCTGTTTCATTTACTTTTATAGATGATATGGGTATAATGCAGGTCTTTATCACAGAGTTGTGGGATTAAAAAGATATATGGATATTATATTCCTTAGAAACTTTTCTGGAACAGAGAATGATCTCAGGACTGGTTGTTCTTACAGAATTATGTGATAAACCCTTGTGTTAAGCAGAATATATGGCATTTATCTCCATCAAGAGCTCACACTTTCAACAGGAAAAACTGAGAAAAAACTCCAAAATTAGTGGTATAAATTAGAGAAAAGAGTTTAGATTTAGAAAAGGGAGAGCTTAATTCTAATTCTGGAGCAGTTAAAATTTGAGGTCTACTTTGAAGGCTGAGTAGTGGTTTCACAGGGAGAGAAGTAAGGAAAATAATTCTCAGACAGAAGGAAAGGCACAATCCAAAACACTGAGTACAGAAAGTTTAAGGCATGGAATGGAATGACAATTAGGGTGTAGGCTTTGTGGGAAGGACTGTATATCCCTAAGACAACCAGGGACCTGCAAAAGAATTATATTAAATTGCCAAACTGTGCATTACAAATAAAAATCACTTGAGATTTCAAAAACAGAAATGAATGACAAGAGAAACACCTGAAGAATCATTCATAGAAGTGATGCAATTGAATATTTAAGTTCATAGAGTTTTTTTAAATCAAGAAAGGCAGTTAAATGAATTCCCCATAATCATAAACACAAAGAGAATATATCTCTGGGGTTGGAAAGACTTATTTGACCAAGTCAGAAAGTAGATGTGCAGAGATTATGATGAATAAATTGGTAAAAACTATGGTATCATATTTTCAACATTCAAGTGTATTCATAAAAACATGAGAAGGCCTTAGGACAATGGCACATAAAAAAGCAAAGATATGGAAATATTCTGCCTATGAAAGCAGGCGGAAAGCAATTTCCATAGACAGAAATTCTACTGTCCTATTTTACTAACATTTTTTTTCTGCTCAGTTTACAGTAGTGACCAGCAGAGATGAGGCCATGGCTTCTCACAGAACTTATGCTCCAACAATGAAGACAAAGATAAATGAATAAATAAAGGACAATTTCAGTTGTAAATGTTAGGAAGTAAACAAAACATAATGATAGAAGGTGCGTTGGGGCATGTGGGGAATTTTAGAAAAGCACTGCCAGAAGTTCTAGAAGTTTGACCTAAAACTTAAACTATGAGGCACAGTCTATGCAAAGATCTGGGGAAGAATATCCATATATAACATGATTCTGGGGGAAAATAGGTATGAGGTGATAAGGGCTTTAATAAGGGTGTGAGAAACAGGAATAAAATAAGAAAGTGTAAATAGAAAGCTTTATTTTTATTTTTTAAATTTATTTGTGATCAGAGAGAGAGAGAGAGAGAGAGAGGCAGAGACACAGGCAGAGGGAGAAGCAGGCTCCATGCACCGGGAGCCCGACGTGGGACTCGATCGCGGGTCTCCAGGATCGCGCCCTGGGCCAAAGGCAGGCGCCAAACCGCTGCGCCACCCAAGGATCCCAGAAAGCTCCTTTAAAGGAGAAACAAATTGGACTGGATAAGTGAATAACTGCATATAGGGGATGAAGGAGAAAGAATGTGTAAAAAAAAAAAAAAAAAAAAACCAAGAAGAGAAAGCAGAAAAAAATCTAATAATAATTGAGGGTCTTTATGCTTTAATATGCATTTTTCAAATAAGCTTTACAATAACAATTCAAGCTACATGATAGAAATCATTTAACATATGGAAAATCTGTGGTAGTGAACTGTTATGGGCTTTCTTGAAATCACACTTCCTCAGTATTTGAAATCGATCTCCTAACTTCAAAGTCCATGGTGTTAACATCTTACTTTTCTTTCTTCACAGGTTTAAGTGTTGGCTGGTGGTACTACTGCCACAGAGAGGACATTTGGAAAAGAAAGTTTATATACTTAGAGAATGGGTCTTATTTTAGCTATCTACATGAAATTGTTTACCAGGCCTTTTGGAGCTGGATAACAAATAAGAGGCCCTAGGCTATATTGATTTGAATACATTCTATAAAGGAGAAAGCTGGAAATTAAAAAAGAAAAGTCTTTGATAATGCTTTCCAGTTTATGGGCTCGAAAAAAATATTGATTTGATAAGAGCATTATCATTTCTTTAAACTCATTTACCGTTTGATTACCGACCATAAATATCTCAATATTTTCTGACTGAATGGTATATTACTAGGAAAATCTCAATGCCAAATTTTCTAAGGAAAATTATTTGCTTTATTTGAATGCTAAACACTCTTAGAAAATCTCTATTGAGGCAACCCATTTCAAAGCAAAAATCTAATTAGTTGTGAAACTTCGGTTTTATTTTATACTAGTTCTAGAAAGTGAAGACCGTATTTAAACTCAAATGATATACAGAATAAAAAAATTTGCAAAAACACAGCAATTTAAATAAATTTGAGTGATTCATAAGGAGAATGATACAATGGGGAAGAATTCCTGCTTTTTTGATACACTTAAACTTATTCAGAATAATTTACATGGAAGAAAAAAAAAAACAAGGGAGGGCTGCAGGGCTCTGGGAAGATGGTGGAGTACAAAGCACTAGGAATTGGTCTTCCCACCCAGACATCACCTGAACTGGCGGGATCCACTGGTGTAATTATTTTGGAGCTCTGTAATCTATTAAGCCTTGCATTCTCCAAGAGAAGGCTTAGAAGATTAATTGTATTAATTTCAGTTAATTTCAGCAGCTACTACCTATCCCCCACCGTCCAGCGCTCACCCCCCACCCCACCTCACCCTGAAAGGGATCCACGTACATGTTCCTGGAAGAATTTATACACAGACTGCAGAAGCCAGGGTAAGCAACAAGTTTTTTCTACGAATATTAAGATTATGTCATATGGAATATTTTTATTTGCCTAAAAATCCTCTG
Organism: Canis lupus dingo; assembly: GCF_003254725.2. Taxonomy (NCBI): domain Eukaryota; kingdom Metazoa; phylum Chordata; class Mammalia; order Carnivora; family Canidae; genus Canis; species Canis lupus. The sequence goes on from NC_064248.1 coordinate 45,499,194, forward strand.
TAAAGAAATAGAATTTTAAGGTCTGGAGTGTCTGAAACCAACTCCCTAACCTGATTGAAGATGTTAATGGCTATTTCCAGTAGTAAAGAGGGCATTGACAGTCCACGGCATGAACTTGCAAAAGAGACAGGCAAAATGTCTCCATTGATTATTTCTAATGATCTACTTGTTCATAACAAGCCAATTTATAGGTAAGTGTACATATGTTTTTGAACATTTTTAGGAAGCAAACCATTATAATGAGGTTGGTGGTTGCTCCTATCAATGGATAAAGTGGTGAGAAAAGAAGGAAAAAAAAAGGATAAGTTTGGGGATTCAAATTCCCACCTCAAGTGCTTTATAAATGATCTGTGTATCCTGAAGGATACCGTAGGTCTTATAGCAGTGAGCAAAGATTTCTGAAAATCAAACACAGAATCCTGTCCTATGACTGGCTTAATTATAATGCTTGACTCTGGGCTTCCTAGGAAGTTTTTACTGTTAAAGTGAAAGCGCTGATTGCAAAATAATGGGATACAGTACATTGTGATGGGACCATGTGAGAAGACTGATGAACTGGGGACATTTGATTTCCAATAAGTCTTCTTTGCCAGTAGAAGAGGTCCCCCCACCTACATTGAACATGACCTCTCTATGTCTAGTGAAACTAGTCTCCCAATCCCCAGCAGAAGTGGCCTCTCTTTCTGCAATTAAAGTGGTCTCCTTATCCCCAGTATCATCCTCACTATACCCAGCCCTTTCACCCCAGTCTGAGGAAACTAAGAGTACGTATGCTAAAGCAATTGTAATGGCCTCCCCATGCAGTTGCCACATAAGACAATGCTGATTCTTTTCAGGACCAAGCTTTACCTTTACCTATCTTTTTTCTTCTAGACCTATAACTAGAGCATAGTTCACTATACTCCAAAGTAACTATTTGAGCTTGTTTTCTTTCTTTTTCCTTTCTTTTTAACGCCAGTATAATTAACATTTAGTATTATATTAGTTTCAGGTGTACAATATAGTGATTTAAACTATACCATATATTAGTGCTCATCAGGATAAGCTTACTCTTAATCTCCTTCACCTGTTTCACACCCAACTCCCCTCTGGTAACCATCAGTTTATTCTTTATAGTTAAGAGTCTGTTTTTTGGTTTGTCTCCTTTTCTCCCCTTTGTTTTGTTTCTTAAATCTATATATGAGTGGAATCATATGGCATTTGTCTTTCTCTGATTGACTTATTTCACTTAGCATTATACTCTCTAGATCCATCCATGTTGCTGCAAGTGGCAAAATTTCATTAGTTTTTATGGCAAGTATTCCACTGTGTGTGTGTTTGTATAGGTGTGTGCAAGTACGTAACACCTTCTTTTTTTAAAAGATTTTATTTATTTATTCATGAGAGACACAGAGAGGCAGAGACACAGGCAGAGGGAGAAGCAGGCTCCATGCAGGGTGCCTGACGTGAGACTCGATCCTGAGACTCCAGGATCAGGCCCTGGGCTGAAGGCGGCGCTAAACTGCTGAGCCACCTGGGCTGCCCTGTCACACCTTTATTCATACATTTACCGATGGACATTTGTGCTGCTTCTGTAATTGGGATATTGTAAATCATCTTGCAATAAACTTGAGTTTTCTGATTTATACAAGCAGAAATCTAGGGAACATATGGGAATGGATACTAAGGGGGTGAGATGAATGTGGAAGGAACAGAAAGTTGGATAAGGCTGAACTTTTTGTGATGGGCTCACTGTTGGAATTCAGAGTTAGTTAAGAGTAGTAAATGGTTGGTTGGTTGCCTGAAACATGGACTGAAAGGTGATCCATGGTTAGTGAATTAAAATGTGTGACCAATCTTGGTTTAATGCATAAGAGGATTCAAAGACTTAGAAGGGATTGGACAGTTAAAGTGGATTTGTCACTTAAATACCTCCTGAGGGTCCAGAAGATATACCTTTCATTATCACTGTGAGAAATGAATTTGTGAAGGGAGCCCTGAGATCCTTGAAGATTTCTATGATTGTATTTCTCTGGAGGCCACATCTTAAGGTGGGAACTGCAGTCCCTGAACGAGGAACCAAATTGAAACAAGAATAACTGGATTCTGGGGCAGTACAGGTCAAGTGGTGGCACTCAATCTCCAAAGGCAAGGTGGACATGGTTACTGTGATGGCCAGCAGAGTCACAATGGCAGTCAGACAGTCTGTCTCTCAGAGGCCTATCACACTGGCTGGTTTATCATGGCATTACTACAAGTGATATAGATAGGAAGCCTATTAATTCTTAATTAATTTATATAAGCAGAAGAGTCTAGGTTAAATGTATAAAAGGCTAACGTGAATTACCAAAAAAGAAAAAAAAAAAAAAGAGTCATAGACCCTCAATCAATATTCCCAGACTTAAGCCAGTTTACGGATCAGAACCCCTTGAATGAGGAGTAAGCTGGGTTACCTTGAGAAAGGATCTCAGTGCACTACCAAAAGCATAGACTGTTTGTCTTTCACTCAGCCTTCCCCAGAGGGACCTATAGTCTTTTACTAAGATAACTGTGCATTTGGGAAAAAGGAAATAAGAACTTTTGGGATCTGTGGGTCACCATCTCTGAACAGACACCAATTCTAGGAGACTCAAAAATGTCACTTCCTCTACGTAGAAAGATAGTACACTAAGAGCAAGTACTTAATTTTTAGCAAAATTTGAGAGGCTATTGCCACCAAGGACTTGAAGGATGCAGGAGTGATGATCTCTATCACATCTTCATTTAACCGGCCTTTTGGCCTGTGCAGAAAACAGAGGGATCCTGGAAAATGACAGTGGATTCTTATACACTTGCTTGAGAGTGACTCCAGTTAAAGTTGCTGAATCAGGTTTGGCTCCATAACACCTCTCTGGTACCTGGTATGTTGTCATTGATCTGGCAAATGCTTTTTCCTCAATACCTGTTAAAAGAGACCACCAGGAGCAGTTTGTTTTAACTGGCAAAGCCAGCAGTATGTCTTTGCTGTTCTACCTCAGTGGTATGTCAACTCCAGCCCTATGTCATAATTTAGCGTGCAGGGATCATGGTTACCTTTCTCTTCCACAAGACATTCCACTAGCCAATTATTTTGATAACATCACACTGATAGAACCTAGACAGCAAAAAGTAGCAAATACCCTAGACTTACTGGTAAGACATTTGCATGCCAGAGGGTGATAAATAGATCTGACAAAAATTTAGAAGGCTTACACCTCAGTGAAATTTCTAAATATCAAGTGTGGGGCGTGTCAAGATGTCCCTTGTAAGTTATAAGTTAAGTTGTTGCATCTGTCTCCTCCAAAAACCAAAACAGAGGCACAATGCTTAGTGGGCTTCACTTGATTTTGGAGACAACATATCATTCATTTCATTGTGCTACTCTAGTCCATTTGCCAAGTAAACTGAAAAGCTGCTTATTTCGTGTGAGACCCTGAACAGAATATTCTGTGACAGATCTAGAGGACAGGGCAAGATGCTCTGCTACAACAGCCATAGAATCCAGCAGACCCAATGGTGATTAAAGTGGCAGTTGCAAGATGTTACACAAACTAATAAATGAGTTAAATATAGTTGCAGGATATAAAACTATAAAGCCAACTGTATTTTTATATAATAGACAAACACACCAATTAAAAATAAACAAAATATGTTTTAGAAAAATGAAAATTAAAACCGTAATGAAAACCCTGTCACACTCACTGGATGGTTTATAATCTTAAGTTTTGGCAAGGAGACTTCATATCTTGCTGGTGGGAGTGTAAGATGAAGATGTTACAACCAGTCTGGAAAACATTTGGCTTCCTCACACCAATCAAAAAAGTACAGACTTTTGAATATTTTGGAATTTACTTAGCTTGTATTCTATGAAAATTCTCATATAAAAATAATTGTTTGCCTCAAAAGATCCTCCTAGCGATCACTAGAATTCTAAATCATCTTTGGTGAAATTATGCTATTTAGAGGGATAGTTCAATGAATGACATGGTAGTCTAAAGAGCTTGGCTAGAAGACTGCATGGAGTTCTGTTTAAACCAAGAAAAACTCATAATTATGGCAAAGGCCAGTCTAAAAAATTTCTTAAGCAACCTATTTCTTGGGCATTCAACCTCAACCTCATAGTCAAGGACTCTTAGCACACAGATTTGGAGAAGAGTTTCTCACAGAACAAGAGTCTCAGAGACAAAGCGAGACAACCTAAGAAAAATTCTCATAAGTTTTTATAAGTGATCTGAGGCAACATCTGTCCAAAAGTTGCTGTTCTGAAGAGTTAATCTTCTGACCTCAAACCAGCTCAAGGAACACATTTACCAGGGTCTATAATCAGCCTTTTCCCTAAGACTGTCTTATAGACTTAACACTAAAAAACTGATGAAAACTGACAAATGGTAGTGTTGACAGCAACAAGATCATTTTCCACCAAGGAGGAAGTCTTTTCAGGTGAGATCAGATGACCAAAGGATTCTTAAAAGAAACTTTAGTTCTTTAGATACAACAAATAAAGCCTCAAATTTGTTCTAATTTCAATGAAAATAATACTGTGAACAGAATGAGAAACAGCCATTTTTGTAGTTGAACAGAGTCCTGAGTGAGTTCCAACCTGCCTCACTGGAGAACACTGGTTTTGAGGCAAGAGTCCTGGGTTGTCAAAGTGAGATACATCATTGAGCAGCTCAAATGAATCTTGGTGTAATCTCCAAAATATTGAACTTCCCAAAGCATCACAAAAAAACTGTCATCGAGGCTAAATGTATTAGAATTATAGAAGCAAGGAAGAATGCCAATGGGGTGGCTTTTAGTATGTCGACTTGGCTAAGCTGAATTGCAGTTCCCAGAATTCCCTTTCTAGAATGCTTCTGATTGAGGTGGCTACAAATGATATTCTCTTTAAAAAAGTGGAAGACAGAAGAAAAGCAGCAGTAATTTTGTAACAAGACACAACCTCTCCCATTATTCATTTAAAAATTACCAGGTATAGCTGTGAAGTGATTTGGTAGATGGGATCAAAGTCCCTAACCAGTTGGTTTTAAGTGAATCAAAAATGTCTGACTTAATCAATTAGAAAACCTCTAAAGGAGAACATAGACCCTCCTAAGAGATTTTAGCCCATGGACAATAAGCTTCAGCCTGTGCATTTGAGGTTCCATTATGCTCATGATTTTCCTTTTCCTTCCTGGCCCACCTCATGGAGTTTTGTTTTGCTTAGCCAGTCCTCACAATTACATAAGCCAGTTGTGTATAAAATAAATATATACCTCCACCATACACACACACACACACACACACACAATCACTAGGAGTCTCTTTTCCCCTACTAATTCTGGAAAGAATGCATTGCTTATAATACATGTAATAAGTATTGCATTCCTTACAACTAATGCATTAGTGTGTGTGCATCTGTGTGTGTATACTTGTGTGTATATAGACATCCACATATATACATATCTATGTGTATGTATCCTATATGTTATTTCTCCATGTGAACGCTGACCAATACAGCAATCTTACCAGTCTTTGCTGTATTTCAGAAGGGAAAGTTAAAGTAAATGATATATTATATTACTTTGAGGTCTATCGGAGCTCAAGTGGTTTAGGTTTTCAAGTAGAGAAATGAATCTTATTTTTTTTTTTTAATTTTTATTTTTTTTTTGTTTATTTATGATAGTCATACAGAGAGAGAGAGAGGCAGAGACACAGGCAGAGGGAGAAGCAGGCTCCATGCACCGGGAGCCCGACGTGGGATTCGATCCCGGGTCTCCAGGATCGCGCCCTGGGCCAAAGGCAGGCGCCAAACCGCTGCGCCACCCAGGGATCCCGAGAAATGAATCTTATTTAGTAAATGTTTTAAGTAGCCATTTCAGATTGGTAGAACAAAGAAATATTCGTGAGTCAAGCCATGATAAGCAAGCAGTTGTTTAAGTGAGTTTTTGCTTTGTAATAAAGATTATGTAATTTATATAATTTCATCAGTTCGATATTAGATAATTATTCAAATAATAACAGCACATATCTTTGTTTTCTTTTCAACATGTATCCCTTTGTGCAATATGATTCTATTACTATCAAAACTTGTGAGATATTTTTGAATATTTAGTTTCAAATTCTGAAAAAAATCATGCAACTCAGGTACTCTACACACACTGCTTATGCTGGAAAAATCACCAGTATTTTTAGAAAAAAACTATGGGATTCCTTGCTGCTGGGTGGGAGGTGGCAATTTAAGAATTTTCTCTCTGTGACTGGTCTATCTGTTATGTGTAGTGTTTATGCATTGCTCCAGGCTGCCCAAGCAGATCTGTAATTGATTGCAATTGATCCATCATTGAGCAGCTCAAGCTGCCACTGATGTTTCTGCTTTCAATACTCTCCTCTGATGTCCATGTTATATATTTTGTGGGTTAATAAGTTTACAGCTCAGATTTACTATTTTTTTAGTCTATCTATCTATCTATCTATCTATCTATCTATCTATCTATCATCTATCATCTATCTATCATCTATCTATCTATTTTGGAGTATCCACTCATATGTCTAATGATTCTCAGATTTGCTGAGGTTCTAAATAAGCAAAGGCTTTCCATAACTGGTGAGGGAAAAAGAGATTCCTGGTGGGAGAGGGGGAGGTGGTTATATGTCGCTTTTTATCACTCAAAGGGTTCTTTCATTTTCATGTAATGAAAATAATTTTGTATTTAGAATCTGAAGTTCTGAATTTAAGGCCTTGTTATTTAAGTATCAACTTATTACTTGTCTGGGTGTTTAATTGTATTTTAGGAGTATTTCAATCTTAATTTCTTTATTTATAAAGTCTGAATAAGAGTTATTTTGTCTGTCAATCAGGACTATACTGATTATATACATACAAAATACCCTATATGACGATAGTTGTTCTTAAACTGCTATGAAAATATATATTCGTATTTCATATTGAAATATTCTTATCTAGTATGTTGCTCTACAAATTTATCCTATCCAACTTATTGTTTTACAAATATCCTATTCTCAATATAAACCTTTGAAGAAAGTACAATTATTATTCTGTTTTCACAGAAAAGGGAAATGAGACTCTTCAAAGATAATGTATATGGTAAGTGATACTTCCTAAAAATTTTAAGGTTGGACAATTTTTTTTCACTCAAAATACAGTTTCCTCAGTAAGGTAATATATACTGAATTGTTTGTTACATCATAAAGCAGTGTCTAAAATATATATTGCACTTTAACTGTCTTTACCAAGTAAACTTAGAGGCAAAATAAACTAAAAAACATGCCACTGGCCATATATCTACAATCCCTGCTTATAATTCTTGTAGTTATTTCTCTGTAATAAATGATTAGAAAATTTCAAAAAAGAGCTAGAGATATTTATTCTCAATACATGTAGCAATTGTTACCTTGATAGAAATAATGTGAAATGCAGAGTTTTTATTTCTGACTCACTTATATAATCTAGGGGTCATAGAGTTTGCAGAAAAACAAAACAAAACAGTCACTTCCACAAATATAAAAACTTACAATTCAACTATTGCTGTAACATTCAAAACTCTATTTCCATTCTTGATTCAATCCAAAGCAAAGGAAATCAGATGCATTTTTTAAAAGACAGAATCTGTGGGAAAGGCTTAAAAAATAATTTTTAATCATGTTTCTTAAAATTAAATGATGTGGGGAAGTACAGAACCCTCATCTATCAATTTTAACACTACAAGTGATATAATCAGCCTTGATAATGATGTAGGTTAAACATTATTGGATGATACTTTTGTCTATTAAGGCTCAAAAAAGTAAAGATCAAAGAAGATACAATAGCATGGTAGAAGGACTCAAAATCTCATATATCTTGTTAGTTAACATTCAGAAATATATGATTACCAAACTACCAAGTAATATCATCTATAGGGTGATGCAAAGAGTTCTGGGGCTTCATCCAAAAGATGATTAAAAATGTTTGAAAATTTTCAAAGTTTATGAATTAGTGGCTATTTGCAGTAGAAATCTAAATCTTCAGCAACATTTGACAACTTTAAACGGCATCATATTTAGCCTGCTAAAACTTTCTAATCTTCTCTCTAGCTTTTAGAAATACACATTTTAGAGTAAGAATGGTAGGACACACAACCCAGATTACTGGAAAAAGCTTCATCAGGAATGGCTGAAATCTGTAAATTTAGTCTGCAAATGAGATATTAGGATAACAGACACATCTGTTGGAGGAGACTGCTTGTCAAAATTATCACAATTAGGTATTCAGTGTTCAATGGGAATACTATTTTCTCTAAATGGAGCCAATTCTTTTCTATTCCATTTCTCACATATGTAACAGCAAAGTTATGTATTTTGAAAAGATTGTTTTCAGGAAGACAAATACGGTCTTTTAAGCTTTTGAGAGCTTGTATAAATGTCTGCCTGAAGCTGTAGAGATATAGCACAGTTCATGTATTTCTGAACATATTTCAAAGTAGAATTCTAAAGCATAAACAAAATACCTTATAAAGAACCAAATGTATTAAATTACTAGTGGAAATTCACCTCATTTTTAAACCTCATTAAACACTTTGTGGTAATGACCGAATCAGCCTCCAGAAGAAATCTAAATGTAAGTATCATCTTATTCTGTCTTTAGTCATGATCTAGTGAAAATCAGCACCAAAATAAAATTTTCAAAATCTCACAGATTTCCTACTTATCAAATTGGTGAAATCATTATATACAGTCTATAAAATACAATTTTCAAAATTAAAAACATGGCCCTCATACAAATATAAAACAATTTTTTATTCAAAATGCCAATCAAGGGGTCAGAATGGTACTTAAGTCTGGGTGCTAATCATATAATAAGTAACAAAGATCAACACAAGTGCATTTTCCTACATAATTAATATAGTTTAGTAAGTCTGTTAAATAATGCTCCATTATGACAGTGGAAGGAAATCAACATCATCTTGTTTTATTCACAAATATTACACAATGAGCACACACATAATTTCCCCACCTAATAGCCCACATAATGGGTACTGTGTAGTGATTACAGAAAATATTTTTCATAAACACATTAAGCATCCCCATTTAAAACTGCACCAAAAACCATAAGATACCTAGAAATAGACCTAACCAAAAAAAAAAAAAAAAGAAAAGAAAAAAAAAAGAAAAAAAAGAAATAGACCTAACCAAAGAAATAAAGGATCTGTACTCTAAAAACTACAGAACATTTAGAAAAGAAATTGAGGAAAACACAAAGAAATGGAAAAACATTCCTTGCTCAAGAATTGGAAGAACAAATAGTGTTAAAATGTCCATGCTACCCAGAGCAATCTACACATTCAATGCAATCCTTATCAAAATACCATCAACATTTTTCACAGAGTTGGAACAAATAATTCTAAAATTTTTATTGAACCAGAAAAGACCCTGAATAGCCAATGAATGTTGAAGAAGAAAACCAAAGCTGGTGTCATCATAATGCCAGACTTCAAGCTCTAGTACAGAGCTGTGATCATTAAGATAGTATGGTACTGGCACAAAAACAGACACATAGATCAATGGAACAGAATAGAAAACCCAAAAATGGACCATTAACTCTATGGTTAACTAATACATGACAAAGCAGGAAAGAATATTGAATGGAAGAAAGACAGTCTCTTCAACAAATGGTGTTGGGAAAACTGGACAGCCACACATAGGAGAATGAAACTGGACCCCTTTCTTATACTATATGCAAAGATAAAATCAAAATGGATGAAAGACCTAAATGTGAGACAGGAATCCATCAAAATCCTAAAAGAAAACACAGGCAGCAACCTCTTCAAGTTGGCCCGCAGCAACTTTTTGCTAGACACATTTCCAAGGTCAAAGGAACCAAAAGCAAAAATGAACTATTGGATCTTCAAGATAAAAAGCTTTTTTGTTTTTTTTTAAATTTTATTTATTTATTTATTCATGAGAGACAGAGAGAGACAGACAGAGAGAGAGAGAGAGAGGAGAGAGGAAGAGGGAGAAGCAGGCTCCATGCAGGAAGCCTGATGTGGGACTTGATCCCGGGACTCCAGGATCATGCCCTGAGCCAATGGCAGGCACTAAACCACTGAGCCACTCAGGGATCCCCAGATAAAAAGCTTCTGCACAGCAAAGGAAACAATCAAAAAAACCTAAAAGCAACCTAGAATGGGAGAAGATATTTTCAAATGACATATCTGATAAAGGGTGAGTATCTAAGATCTATAAAGATATCATCAAACTCAACAGCCAAAAAACAAATAAGGCAGTCAAGAAATGGGCAGAAGACATGAACAGACATTTCTTCAAAGAAGACATACACATGGCCCATGGACACATGAAAAACTGTTCAATTTCACTTGGCATTTGGGAAATGCAAATCAAAACCACAGTGAGATGCCATCTTACACCAGTCAGAATAGCTAAAATTAACATGTCAGGAAACAACAAATGTTGACAAGAATGCAGAGAACACGGAACCTACTTACACTGTTGGTGGGAATGCAAACTGGTGCAGCCACTCTGGAAAACAGCATGGAAATTCCTCAAGAAGCTAAAAATAGAGCTACTCTATGACCCAGTAATTCCACTACTAGGTATTTACCCCCAAAATACAAATGCAATGATTTGAAGAGGCACATGCACCGCAATGATTATAGCAGCAATGTCCACAATAGCCAAACTGTGGGGAGAGCCAGATGTCCATCGACAGATGTATGGATAAAGAAGGTGTGGTCTATATATACAATGGAATACTACTCAGCCATCAGAAAGGATGAATGCTTACCATTTACATCAGTATGTTTGGAACTGGAGGGTATTAAGCTGAGTGAAATAAGTAAATCAGAGAAAGACAATTATCATATAGTTTCATTCGTATGTGGAATATAAGAAGCAGCACAGAGGTTCAAAGGGGAAGGGAGGGAAAACTGAATGAGAAGTAATCAGAGATGGAGACAAACCATGAGAGACTTATCTATAGGAAATAAACTGAGGGTCGCTGGAGGGAAGGTGGGTCAGGGAATAGGGTAAATGAGTGATGGGCATTAAAGAGGGCATGTGAAGGGCACCTGGGTGGCTCAGTGGTTGAGCGTCTGCCTTTGGCTCAGGTTGTGATCCTGGGGTTCTTGGAAGGTCCTGCATTGGGATCTCTGTAGGGAGTCTGCTTCTCACTCTGCCTATGTTTCTGCCTCTGTCTTATTTATGAATAAATAATATAAAATCTTAAAAAAAAGAAGGGTATGTGATATGATAAGCACTGAGTGTTATGTTCAATTAGGGAACTATTGAACTCTACATCTGAAACTAGCAACATACTATATAGTGGCTAAATGAAGTTAAATTAAAACTAATAATAATAATAAAGCATCTCCTTAAGGAAATTCAAATAAAATTGTATGACATTTTAAGAAGACATGAAAGTCACTATAATTTATAGTAAATATAAAAATGACCTTATTTATAGGGAATGCATACCTAATTACAGTAAAAACTGAAGAAAGTTTTTGAGTATGAAAGAAAGAATTTGCAGAGTATTTATTTCAAAAAATATAAACAGGATGAATTAAAATACTAATATTCTATTATCATTAAAATATTAATACTGTATATGTTCATTTCTTCACATTGATGATAAAGCTTAGGATGAAACCTTTGCTGTCGTAACACTCTGGCCAGCAACTGTGTGTTGCAATAGTGCTTGATGACCAGGTACAGTAACATAAAATGTTACTCTTGATATGGAGTCCTATAAAATCAATTTGGCATCCCTAAATCTTAGAGTAACATATAACTTTAGAATAATTTCCAAATTATATATTAGATTGACTAAATTACTACCAATACGTAAATGTACCCAACACAAATGTCTGCTAATAATAGTTGTGAATATAACACAATTTCCAATGTAATTAATTATGCTTAATTGATATGTTAATCAAAGAGATATTATTACTTAATATTTTTACATGTCTCTTAATTTAATAGTGTAAATATTTTTCAATTTCTGCTTATTGACCAATTTTGGAGTATATTAAATTTTTCTTAAAAATTTAAAATGAAATGAACATCACAAGGTAAGTTTAAGTTTGGACAACTTAAAAATTCACATTTTTTTGTATACTAAGGTTTGAGCATAGCTACAAAAAAAAGTGGGATAAATAGATCATTATCTGTAGATAATTCCCTTTTATTTGACCCGTGATACTCATAATCCATCAATACCTCTTGTAGTTATCAATTTATCTTATAATGCTCAGTGTTCACAGATTTCTAGAATTGTCAAATAAATAATATGAAATTCCCTTTTTCAAGTACATCATATATGATAGATGCTATTTTATCTTTCCAGTACATTTAAATCAACCATAGTTGATAAGATTATAATAATAGTGTTTGGTGGGACGCCTGGGTGGCTCAGCAGTTGGGCGGCTGCCTTCCACTCGGGTGTAGTCCCAGAATCTGGGATCGAGTCCTGCATCGCGCTCCTGCAGGGAGCCTGCTTCTCCCTCTGCCTGCGTCTCTGCCTCTCTCTGTGTGTCTCTCATGAATAAATGGATAAGTCTTTAAACAAAGTAATAATATTGTTTGGTGAAAAAAGGTGACTACACTTATTGTGGTGACCACTGAATTGATGAACCATTGTTGTACACTTGAAAATGATATAGCACTGTATGCTAATTACACAACTAAAAAATTAAATTAAAAATTTATTTTAGGGAGGGATTGGATAAAATTAAAAATTTTATCATCCTATCATTTATTGCTTTGCCACATTGAAATTGTATATAGCCTATATTATTTTGCATTACTCAGTAGATAGGTCTAGTTCAATAAATATACTTAAAAAGATAATTTCAGACACATTATCTCTTACATATAAAAACTTAGAAGTGGTTACAGTCACTTTTATACAAAATACTGAAAGAGCGTTTTACTGCCTTTTTCCCTTTCTACAATAGTTTAAATATTTGAGGTTAAAAAAAGCTACCATTTTACTTAATTTGTCCTACATTGGCAAAAAAGAAAAGAAAGAAAAGAAAAGAAAAGAAAAGAAAAGAAAAGAAAAGATGCTTGCAAATATGCAAATAAAAATACTTCCATAAAATTATACATAATTGTTAAACGAGAAAATTATTAAATGGTTATAAATTTTGACAGATTGTATGTGTTCAATATTATTCTATAAGCTGCTAACATTACGATCATTTTATACCTACCAGGTAATGATCCACTCTTCCAATACATTTATACTTTGTTTAAAAGAGACACTATTTCCTGACTTTTTTTAATATTGAGGGGCAGAAAAAAACAAATGAGCTACATAAATTGTCTACTCTTTGCTTCTTTGCCAAAGTGATACTTTGCCACATCCACATTTTTCAAGTTACTTTCCAATGTTAACTGATTATTTTGTCACATGTTATTTGTGAATTTTTTATTCAAATGATTAACACATGTAACAAACCAATTTTGTGCTTTTAAAACTGAGTTTGACTCATTATTTCATTTTATCTAATACTTCTGCTTGAACATGCATACTTTCAAAGTAGAATATCATGGATGGTACACTCTTTATGAACACTGCATTATTCTAAAGTCATCTTTGCATGTCTCATTACATTTCTTGTTATTACTGCAGTAGTAGCCAATATATATGCAGGCTCATAAAAATTAGGCATTATGGGCCAGAAGGATATGCTGCTTTTAAAAATGAACTCTCCACACAATTTGCTTTTTTTTCTTTCAGCTTCATATAAACCTTCTTAGTGGTTAAGTAATCTTTACTCCCGAATTTCAATGATACATGAATGAAAAAATCTGTTTTCACAAAGAGCAGGTTTAATTTTATATATTTAAGCACAGTTTGCTATTTCACAATACTATTAGAACCAGAATAAACACTGCATTTTAAAACTTTATGGAACTAATTTATAGTGTAGGGCAGGCACAAACTTGATCTCATGGCAGCAAAATTTTATGTTTCCATTTCAGCAATACTGCCTAACACAATAATATCAGGCCAGCAAATCTTAAATATAAGTTAAGCTAACATGATCCATTGCCTTATAAAGCTAGAGCACCCTGTGGAGTCATGCTGAATATGCCAAGTGATTTTTCAAAATTTAATCATCCTAAATGTCAGATAAAGGTGCTTTTGCTGTCATTCTTTAAAACTGGGGCAAAAATCCCAAGTGTGCCTGCAAGTTATAAAGAAAGCCTCTCTTAATACTTATATTAAATAAACAACATCCTTTCCAATCACCATTCATTTTGCTACTCACAGTAAATAAAAACATATTATAATGCTATAAAGCAAATTCAAGACAAATAGTTGTTTTTTTAAAGTAAAAATACAGGCATTTCCTTAGCAAGACACAAATTTCTTATAACCATCAGGTAAATTTGAATTTATTCTTTGATCATTTCTGGCTATACTGGCAGAAGTGTGGCAGCTTTAGAAATAACTTTTTATGAACATAAACTCAAGTGTCCCCCACAAAAAAATCTGCAAGTGGAATCAAGCAATAAATAAAAAAAATAATACATCATAACAAAATGGAATTTATTCCAATAATTCAAGGCAGGTTCAACAATCTGTATACCAATCAATGTAATTCACCATATTAACAGACCTAACAAGAAAAAGCCCAAGATCCTATCAATAAATGGAGAGAAAAGCATTTGAAAAAAATAAATTTATGATAAATTATCAATAAGTCTGGAATAAAAGGCAATTCCACCATCTGACAAGGGTATCTGTGATAACCTACTTTTAACATCATACTTAATAGTGAAGGACTGTATGGCTTATCACTCAGTTCAGGAACAAGGCAAGAACACTCCTGACTCATATTCAACATCATTGGATATAGTGGCCAATGCAATGATCAAGTCAAATAAATTAAAAGTATACAGAATATAAAAGGAGAGATAAAATATTTTCTATTCGCAGATGAAATGACTGTCTATGTGGAAAATCTGAAAAACTCAGAGAAAAAAAAATTAGATCATTTATTTATTTATTCATGAGAGACACATACACACAGAGAAAGGCAGAGACACAGGCAGAGAGAGAAGCAGGCTCCATGCAGGGAGGGAGCCCAATGTGGGACTCGATCCCGGGACCCCAGGATCACCACCTGGGCCGAAGGCGGTGCTAAACCGCTGAGCCACCTGGGCACCCCAGGAAATTTTCTTTTTTTTAAGATTTTTTTTTTAAATTTATATATTCATGATAGACAGAGAGAGAGAGAGAGAGAGAGAGTCAGAGACAAAGGGAGAAGCAGGCTCCATGCCAGCGGCCCTGCACTGGACTCGATCCCCGGGACTCCAGGACCACGCCCTGGCCCAAAGGCAAGCACTAAACCGCTGAGCCACCCGGGCATCCCCCTTCTTCCCGCTTCTTGAAAGGAACCTGGGAGCCACTGTTATGCACTGTGACAGCAGGTACTTGACCCATTGGAAGAGAAAGGGAGGGAGGAAACAAAGGAAAGAAACTTAACTTTGGTTATCACCACAATCATCATTTTCTAAATCATTTCTTCTAATTAATCTAAAGGTTTGTTTTGCTTTGTTTTGTTATTTTGGCAGATGGGGATGGGGGGGTTATGTTTAAGGTAACTCCCAAGTTGGTAGGATAAATATTATTAGCAAGCAGTTAGCAGTTGACAATCCTGTTCTGAAAATAGTGAATTATTTGGTAAACCATCCACAGATAATTTCAATCGTTTCTCGTAAATATCAGCCACACTTTACATATAAAGTATCAAATGCAAATTTTAACTTAGAATTTCTCCATAATAGAGTTTTTATTTTTTTAAAAAACTTGCTGGAGAATTTATCAGAATAGATATTAAAAAAACTGAAACATTATATTAAAAATATAATAAGCGGTTGATTCAAAAAGCATAATTACTTAATTCAATATTCGTATATTAAATCACCAAAATGGTTGCATAATGTATGTGCCAGTACAAGATGCTTACATATCAACTATTTTACATGAACTAATGATGCAGAATATTAAAATTCACAGATAATTTTTTCAGAGGTAATGTGCAAGTAAATTTATTGAAGTATAATTTACATATAATAAAAAACATCCATTTTAAGTATATACTTCGATGAGTTTTGACAATATGTACACCCAGGTAATAACCAATGCAATCAAAATATAGGCTAATTCCTTGGATCAAGGACAATATATTTTTACCTTTATTCTAATAGTTGAAATCAGTCTCCATTGTGGATATGACAACATGAGGAGATTTCACCTTCCTACCTGGATTTCATTTTTATAATATTGTAAAACATTAATGGATAAAGTAATATGATTCTATTTCCTTCAACACTACTTATGAGCCTGATGGCCCCAGACTACAGTTCCTTGAATTTCTCAATTTTCCTATCTATTATGAGAAGGCAATACTTGCTCTATAAGAGTTTTCATGAAAATCAAATGAGATAGTATATTGAAAATATTTTAAAAATAGTAAACAGTAGACACATATGTATTGTTCAGTGTAATTATTAAATCAGCAAAAGATTTATACTTAACTCCTGATACACTTTCCTGACACAGTTTTACCCTCTGGCTTTCTATGCACTTCTAGAAATATAGGAGTCTATAGAGGGGGTCACTGAGAGAGGAAGCAGGTTAATTCTTAAAGGACACAGAAATAAATGTCACCTAGGAGAACCTTTCTGAAAGCACAAAAGTGGTAGATGAGCCCTCCTTCCTGCCCTGGTCATGAAAGTTAAGAGAAACTTGAAAATGACAGGAATTCTACAGCCTAATTCTCAGCCTACCAATTCTGTAAGGTGAGCAGAAATTTCAAGTGATATATACATCGTGTTTCTTATTTGAAAATGTTTTTGAGAAAATAATCATGCCAACTGGTGAAAATTCTGATAGATTTCTAGGTAGAATTCAGAAAATCATGGCAAATCAGGGAAAAATTCATATCATTTTAAAAATTTACTAGAAAATATTAGGAAACAAAAATAGAGCACCAGAAGTGGTTATGAATACAATTTACCAGCAAAGGAGAAAGAATATAACGGCAGGTCATTAAATCTGCCCCCCATTATGCCCAGGTGTTAGAGGATGCTGAACGTTCTCGCTCACCCACAGTGTTATAATGCCATTTTCTAAAGTGGTGCCATTTTAGGGAGCTGGAACTTGCTCAAAATGATGTGGGCGTGGATCCAACACTCACTTCATAATTGCTGAAGAGTTTTCTGCAACTGGCATTCCAAATATTTTGATGCTACTGAAGAGAAGAGTGATTACGTTGGGCAGTAACATGCCTTTCCTATTCAATTGTTAGTTGGCCAAAGTAAGCTTAATGTTTGCAGCAGGCTTTTAAAGACTAGGAGATTTTCATTGTGTCAGAACTGTGAAAGCACAGGAAAAAGAGCATGAAAATGTTTCTTTCCAATGGGTAAAATGTATTACTCATTAAGGACTGTATTTTTCATGTAACAGTCTAAGATGACTTGAATCCTAGTTAAATATTTAGTTATTATGAAAGAGGGTGAACTTGCTCTTAGTTCAATTCCCCTTAAAGCCAAATTTTACCAAAGCTTGGACTCATAATGTCTTTCTGTAGTACTTAAAATCTAAGTGAGTTCTGCTTATATTTAAAGAGGCTATTGCAACCTGCTAATAAAAACATTTTATCTGGCTGTGTATTTGGCATTTACTAGAAGGTAAACACTTTGCTGAGCATATCCTTAAAAATGTTTAACTTATTGAGACATATTTTTCATACAATAGAATTCACTTACTAAAGTTTATACTTTGATTAGTTTTGATAAGCTAATATAGTTTTGTAATACTGTCATAAGCTATATAACAAGGTATAGAACATTTCCTTCACTTGCAAAAATTCCCTTATGGTCCCTTTACAATTAAGAACCTCCCCCCAAACCTAACAACCTCCCCCAGTCTAGCAACTGATTTGCTTTATGCCACATATAATTTTGCCTTTTCTAGAATTTTATATAAACAGCACAAAACAGTATGTTGTAATTTGTGTCTACCTTTATTCATATAACAAAATGCTTTTAAGATTCATCTCTGTTGTGGTTTGCATCAGGAGTTCGCTCATTTTTATCAGGCTGTATTTCAAGGTAAGGGTATAACAATGTGTTTATCCATTCACCATTTGATGGACATCTAGATTGTTTCCAGCTTTGAGCTGTTATGATATAGCTGCTATGAACATTTGCATACAAATCACTGTGTGGACCTGTTTTCTTTTCTCTTGGATAAATATCTAGGAGTGGATTGTTGAGTAACGTAGGAAATGTATGCTTAATTGTATAAGAAACCAACACACTGTTTCCTAAAGTGACTATTCCATTTTGCATTTCCATGCCCATGCTTGGGACCCTTGTTAATAGTGGTTTTCACAGTCTTTTTAATTTTAGCTCTTCTAGTATTAATTTTAGCTATTCTAGTGGGGGATGGTCTCTCATTGATTTTAGTTTACCTTTTTTAACAACTAATAATAATAAGACACTTTTAATGGGCTCATTGGCCATTGAATCTTATTTTTTGATGAAAATTATTTTTGGATCTTTTACACATATTATGAATTGTTTTTTAATTATTACTATTATTCAGTTGTAAGGATTCTTTATTATGCAGCTATAAATCCATATAAGCATAAATATATATAATATATTACTTAAATATAAATAAATACTGATTATTCTCATCTGTATCTTCATTTTCACTTTTTTGACAATGACATGAACATATTTTTAAATTTTTGATGTTCAGTCTGTACATTTGTTTTAGATATGGTTCATATTCTTTTCATTTGAAGAATCATTTCCCTAACCAAAGTCACAATTTCCTTTTATGCTCTTCTTCTAGAATCTTTATAGATGTAGTTTTTACATTTAGGTCTATAATCAATTTCAATTTTTTTTATATGGGATGCAAAGTAAGCATCTTAGCTCAGGTTACTATAACAAATACCATAGATTGGCTGGCTTAACATGTATTTATTTCTCATGGTTCTAGAATATGGGAAGTCCATCATCGAGGTACTAGCATATTTAGTTTTTGGTGATGCCCTCTTCCTACCTTACAGACAGCTACCTTCTCCCTGTATCCTCACAGGGCAGAAAAAAAGAAAAAAATGGTTTCTTCCTCTTCTTATAGAGATACTAGTCTCATCACCAGGATTCTGCTTTCATTACCATCTAATAATCTCCAAAAAGACCTATCAGCTAATACCCATCATATTGGAGATTGACAGATTTAAGATTATTGCATTTCCACTGAATAACTTTGGAACAAGTATCAAAAATCAATTAATTGATGGGTCTATTTCTGGACTCTATTCTGTTGGTCAATGTTTTACAATATATATTATTATATATATATATACTATATAATTTAATAATTATATATAATTGTTTTATTAGATATAATATGTTCCATGGAATAGAATATACCTGATAAATCTGTTTTAGTGTTTTAATTTCGTGTTTTAATATTATGTATACTTAATATATTTAATATATATTTATATTATGCTACATTATTTAATATTGTATATAATTTCATATGTAATAGTAAAACACTAAAGCAGCTTTATTGAGGTATATTTTTTCATACGATAAAATTCATTCACTAAAGTTGATGCATTGATGGATTTTAATGACACACTGTTTTGATTACTATAGCTTTATTATTAATTTTTTGAAGATTTTTTTAGTTTTTATTTATTTATTTTTAAGATCTTATTAGAGAGAGAGGGATAGTGTGCACAAGCAGGGGGAAGCAGCAGAGGGAGAGGTAGAAGCAGACTCTGTACTGAGCAGGGAGCCCGAGGCAGGGGCTGGGATTATGACCTGAGCCAAAGGCAGATGCTTAACTGGCTGAGCCACCTACGCATCCCAGTAACTATAACTGTTAGTAAGTTTTTAAAACAGAGTTTTTCTCCATCTTTGTTCTATTTAAAAACTGTTTCGGTATTTTAGTTATTCCATGTACATTGCTCTTCTGTGTATATTTTCGATTGGCTTATCAATTTCTACCAAGAAAAAGCCCACCACATTTTTGGAATTGCAATTTGAATTTCTTTGAAATTGCAGATAAATTTGGGGAAAATTGAGATCTCAAAAATATTGAGCTATTTAATACAGGAGCATGGTAGAAATTTCCATTTATTTGTGTCTTATTAAATTTACTTCAACAATGTCTAGTATTTTTAGTATTTAAACCATATACATATTTACATTTTAAAATTTATTCTATGTTTGATGCGATATGTATGATTTTAAATGCTCTAAGTTTTATTGATAATATTTAGAAAAAAATCTAATTTTTAAGTATTGACCTTCAGTCAAATAAACTTGTAAACTCATTTATTTTTTTTTAAAGATTTTATTTTTAAGTAATCTCGATACCCAAGATGGGGCTCAAACTCATAACCCCAAGATCAAGAGTTGCACCACGTTCCACTGACCAAGCCAGTCAGGCGCCCCTGTAAATTTATTCATTTATTTATTTATTTATTTATTTATTTATTTATTTATTTATATTTTATTTATTTATTCCTGAGAGACACAGGGAGAAGCAGAGACATAGACAGAGGGAGAAGCAGGCTTCATGCAGAGAGGCCGATGTGGGACTCAATCCTGTAACTACAGGATCAGGCCCTGAGCCAAAGGCAGACGCTCAACCCTGAGCCAGCCAGGTGTTCCTAAACTCATTTATTATGGTAGCTTTTTAAAAGATTCTTTGTCATTTTTTATATACATCATAGTGTCATATACAAACAAAAGTACATCTTACTTTATGATATCTATGCTTTTATTTCTTTTTTATTTTCTAATTCTTTTCCATTCTTTTTACTTACTAGAAACTGAGTATAGGGGCATCTGGGCCCCTATACAACATTGTCTTATTCCTTATCTTAGGAGAAAAACTTGAAATCTTTCATTACTAAAAACGATATGAGCTGTGAATTTTTCAGTTTCCGTCTACCAGCTTTAGAAATGTTCTTTCATTTCTAATTGGTAAGATTTTACCATGAATTGACATTGAATTTTTAGTGCTTTTCAGCATCTATTGATATGATTTTTAGGTTTTTCTTTTTATCTTTTTAATAAATTGAATTGCATAGATTGTTCCAATGTCGATCTTGCATTTCTGGGATAAATTCTACTTATACCTGATAATTCTCTTTTTTATATATGGATAAATTTGATTTCTTACCGTTTAGAATTTTTGCATCTGTGTCCACAATATTAGTGTTTAGTCTCCATTTTTTTGTAATGGCTTCAATAGATTTTGTTATCATGGTGCTGATCAATCATCCTAAAATCCATTGAGAAATGTTCCCTACTCTTCTGTTGGGTTTCTTTCTCTCTTCTTTTTTGGTAGATCAGTCTAGCTAGATAGCCATCAATTTTATAAACTTTTTGAACCCAGATGTTTCTTTTACTATTTTGATTTTCTCTTAATTTTCTACACCTCTGCCTTTGCTGTTTCCTTATTCCTGCTTCTCAAGAGTTAATTTGTTCTTCCTTACAAGTTTATTAAGGTGTATCCATAGTTTGTTGAGTTGACACATTTCCCTCTAATATAAGTATTTAAAGATATAAACTTTAGGGCAGCCTGGGTGGCTCAGCGATTTAGCACCAACTTCAGCAAGGGTGTGATCCTGGAGACCTGGGATTGAGTCCCATGTAGGGCTCCCTGATGGAACCTGCTTCTCCCTCTGCCTGTGTCTCTGCCTCTCTCTCTCTCTCTCTGTCTCTCATGAATAAATAAATAAAATCTTAAAAAAATAAAGATATAATTTTTCCTGTAAATGCTGCTTTAACTATATCCCCCACATACACACATTTTTTTTTAATAGGCTCTACACCCAGCATGGAGCCCAACACTGGACTTGAACTCATGACTCAGAGATCAAGACCTGAGCTGAGATCAAGAATCAGACGCTTAACCAAGACACCAGATGCCACCAACTAAGACACCAGGTATGGACACACATATTTAAGTATATTGTATTTTCTTCTTAATTCAAATCAGTATATTTTCTAACTTCATTAGTTATTTTTATTATGACACAATATATAGATTTCTTAAAAATGTCTTGATTACTTTCTAAATATTTTGCAATTTTCTGTATACCTTTGTTATTGATTTACATTTTGATTCTGTATGGCCAAAGAACTTACACTGATTAATTTTAGTACTTTAAATTAATCATAGCTTGTTTTATGGCCATAAATACAGTCTCTTTTATGGACTATTTCTTGTGCAACTTGAAATAAAGTACATCCTCATACTTGTATGATTAGTAGGGGGTATGATTAGTTTTAGTGATCATGTTTTTGTGGTCACAGTGTAGTCTTACTGATTTTTTTACTTGTTTATGTTGGTTACTAAGAGAGGTATCAAAAACTATTACTACATTTGAAGCTTTTGTTATTTTTCCTTGCCCTTTTATAATTATTTGCTTCAGGAACTTTGAAGTTCTCCTACTAGACTACTATGTATTCAACATGTTTATGATCTCTTGGTGAATATATGTTTAGCATCATGAAATGTTTCTCTGCATGCCTAAGAATATTCCTTCTGAAGAGTTTGCTTTATCTGATAAACTATTCACTCCAGCTTTCTTCAGTTTCTTGTAATGCTTGCATATATATTCATTTATTTGTATTATTTTGATAACTTTTTTATTTTAAAATAGCTTTAGATTTACAGAAAAAAATTTGTCAAGGTAATACAGAGAGCTGCCATATAACAAATACCCAGTATGTCCTATTATTAACAATTTACATATTATGGCAAATTTGTTCAAATTAAGGAGGTAATATTAGTACATTAATATTAGCTGAAATCCATAGTTTGCTCAGATACTTTTAGTATTTACTTCATATCCTTTTTCTGTCCCTGTATTTTATCAAGTATACCACATTATATTTAGTCATTACATCTCTTGGCATTTCTAAGTAGTAATATTATCTAGATTTTCATTGTTTTTGATGACCTTAACAGTTTTGAGAGGGACTGATCATGTATTTTATAGAATGCTCCTTATTTATCATAGTGGGATTACAGAAGGTAGACTGTAGAGATAAAGTGCCATTCTCATCATATCATTTCAAGAATATATATTAACAATAATACATATCACTACTGATGTTAACTTTAATCATTTAGTTTAGGTAAGGTATGTCAAGTTTCTACACTGAAAGAATAATATGTTCCTCATTTCAATACTGTACTCTATCGAATTAAATCATTGTATGAAATCCACAATTAAAGATTGGAGAGTTATTCAATGATTTAAAATTAAAAAAAAAAATTATTTATTTTATTTATTTATTTTTTTGCAGTTGTTTTTAAGTTCGATTTGCCAACATATAGTATAACACACAGTGCCCATCCCATCAAGTACCCTCCTCAGTGCTCATCATGCAGTTACTCCAACCCCCACTCCCACCCACCTCCTCTTTTGCAACCCTTTGTTTATTTCCCAGAGTTAGGAGTCTCTCATGGTTTGTCACCCTCTTTAATTTTTCCCAGTCAGTTCTCCTCCTTTCCCTTATAATTCCTTTCACTATTGCTTATATTCCCTGTATAAGTAAAACAATATGATGATTGTGTTTCTCTGAGTTTTGATCAGAAATGGATGCTGTATTCTGTCAAATGCTTTCTCTGCATCTATTAACAGGATCGTATGGTTCTTGTTTTTTTCTTGTTGATGTGATCTGTCACGTTGATTGTTTTACAAGTGTTGAACCACCTTTGCATCCTGGGAATAAATCACACTTGGTTTGGTGAATAATCTTCTTAATGTACTGTTGGGTCCTATTGGCTAGTATCTTAGTGTGAATTTTTGCATCCATGTTCATCAGGGATATTGGTCTATAATTCTCCTTTTTGGTGGGGTCTTTGTCTGGTTTTGGAATCAAGGTAGTGCTGGCCTCATAGAACGAGTTTGGAAGTATTCCATCCCTTTCTATCCTTCGAAAAAGCTTTAGTAAAATAGATGTTATTTCTTCTTTAAACATTTGATAGAATTCCCCTGGGAAGCCGACTGGCCCTGGACTTTTGTATCTCGGGAGATTTTTGATGACTGCTTCAATTTCTTCCCTGGTTATTGGCCTGTACAGGTTTTCTATTTCTTCCTGTTCCAGTTTTGGTAATTTGTGGTTTTCCAGAAATGCATCCATTTCTTCTAGATTGCCTAATTTGTTGGCATGTAACTGCTCATAATACATTTTTAAAATCATTTGTATTTCCTTGGTATTGCTTGTGATCTCTCCTCTTTCATTTATGACTTTACTAATTAGAGTCTTTTCTTTTTAATAAGGCTGGCTAGGGGTTTATCTAATTAATTCTTTTAAAGAACCAACTCCTGGTTTTGTTGTTCTGTTCTACAGTTCTTCTGGTCTCTATTTCATTGAGTTCTGCTCGGATCTTTATTATCTCTCTTCTTCTCCTTGATGTAGGCTTTACTTGCTGTTCTTTCTCCAATTCCTTTAAGTGGGAGATTAGTTTGTATATTTGAGTTTTTTCCAATTTTTTGAGGGAGGCTTGTATTGCGGTGTATTTCCCTCCTAGGACTGCTTTTGCTGTATCTCAAAAATTTTGAACGGTTGTATTTTAATTTTCATTAGTTTCCATGAATCTTTTTAATTCTTCTCTAATTTCCTGGTTGACCCTTTCATCTTTTAGCTGGATGCTCTTTAACCTCCTTGTCTTTGAGTTTCTTCCAAATTTCTTCTTGTGATTGAGTTTTTTTTTTTTTTTTCTTTTTTTTTGGGGGGGGGGGGGGGGGAATGAGATCTAGTTTCAAATCATTGTGGTCTGAAAATAGGCAGCGGCCAATCCCAATCTTTTAGTATCAGTTGACACCTGATCTGTGACCCAGTATTTGGTCTATTCTGCAGAATATTCCACGTGCACTTGAGAAGAATGTGTATTCAGTTGTGTTCGTATGGAAAGTAGAGAAAAAATATTGGAAATTTTTAGTCTGATATAAAAACGAGTCATAATGGGGGAAAAAAGGACTCTTTTGTTCTATATACTATTTTCCCTCAGTCTTGGGACTTCCCAACACTCCAGCACTGCTTGGTCCAGAACTTGCTCTTCCCCTGTCCTTCCAGCTGGTCTTCTGGGGGGAGGGGCCTGCTGTTTGCTCTCAGGTGTGTGCACCTGATGGAGATGCCCTCCCTCCCCATAGCTGGGTGCTGGGCTCAGTGGGCACTGTTGATCCCAGAGGCCTCTGTCCCCTGGCGCCCCGCCCCTCCCAGGCACAGGAGGAAACACAGAGGAAAAATAACACTGGCGGTGACCAGGTCTCCAGCCCTGGAGTCTGCTTCCCCAGTAACCACCCACAGCTCCCAATCCACACTGGCCTGGGTGCTCCTGGGTGGCAGGTGCTCTGATCTGCACAGCTCAGGGGCACCCGGTGGCAGGAGCGTCCCTGCTGTCCTGGGCCCTCCCTGCCTCTCCCTGGGGGCACCTGGGGGCAGGAGAGTCCCCGCTGTCCTGGGCCCTCTCTGCCGCTGCCCTCCTGGGGTGGGGGGAGTGCAGGATCCTGGGCTGTGTCCCCGGCGCCCTGGGATCTGGGGCCTGTGCTGCTGGAATCATGCTCCCAGGGCCACGGCTCCGAAAGGCAGCAGGGCGCAGCCCCCTCTGCTCAGAGCTCCCCTTCCCCTTCCCCTTCCCCTTCCCCTTCCCCTTCCCCGCCCCGCCCACTGACCGGCTTCTCCCAAGGCTCTGCAGGGCCGCTCCAGCCCTTTACCAAGATCGTCCGCGGTGTGGGTGCGCTCTCCCCGGGGTGCCCCTCCTCTCCAAGTGACCTCGGGAGGCTGGAGGCGCCCCTGCCCCCTGTGATCCTGCCCGGTTTCCCTGCTGAGCGCCTTTCCCTCGGGGAAGAATCAGGATGGATTTTTAAGGTTCCTGCTTCTCTGGGGTGGGACTTTCCTGTCACTGAGGCTCCTCACCCCCTTGGCCCGGCTCCTCACGGGGCCCCTCCCCCACTGGGTTGTTTTTCATTTTTTTTTTTTTTTTTTCTCCCTTCCTACATTGTTAGGAAAACCTTCCTACCTTGTTAAGTGAAAATCAAGCAGTCCGGGTGGCTCAGCGGTTTAGCACCGCCTTCGGCCCAGGGCGTGATCCTGGGGACCTGGGATCGAATCCCACGTCGGGCTCCCTGCATGGAGCCTGCTTCTCCCTCTGCCTGTGTCTCTGCCCGCCCCCCCCCTCTCTAAGAATAAATAAATAAAATCTTATTAAAAAAAAAAAGTGAAAACCCTTCTCTCTGTAGCGTCCAGCTGTTCTTTCTTTACATCTCAGATCGGATTCATAGGTGCTAACCATATGGATGGTTTGAAGTTATCTAGGTAAGTTGGTGGGGCCAGGTGAGGTGAGGACCCCTGCTCCCCTGCTTTCTTGCCCCTCCCTCCCTGAAAATGCTTTCATAAGAAACTTATACATTATCTCCCATTCATTTATTCATTTCTTTATACCAATGTGGAAACACAGTACTTCTATTATACTTTGGAATAAAATCCAGTACGACTTCATCGATTTGTTGCTCTTGCTTTCCCAGTTTTGAGGATTATGAAGATGCTTTAAACAATTACATTCTGACTTTTATGTGGACATAGCTTTCAAATATTTTGTATAAATACTTAGGATCCTTATTCTATGTTACACTGTATTTAAGTTTGTCAGAAACTGCAAAGGTTCCCGTTGCTCTGTGTCCCCTGCAGCAGATGGTAATTTAAGTGATGACGATGGCAATGATGAAGATGGTTTTAAGATTATAGCCATTTTATTGTGTCGTAGTTGGTGTTAAAATGTCTTCATTTTGCCTTTATTTTTTAAGGGGCCGTATAGAAATCTAGGTTGACAGTTTTATTTTTGTTTTTGTTTTCTTCTAATCCCTTGAGAAAGTATCTTCATTTTCTAATTTGCTTAGTTTCTGATGAGAAATTTTTTGTCATTCTTATCTTTTTTCTGTTTATATAGTGTATATTTTTCTTCTGGCTTTTAAAAAAAGATTTTATCCTTATCACTGCTTTATTGGCAATTTGATTTTGATATGTCTGCTTATTACTTTCTTTATATTTATTCCACTCTGAGTTTATTTAATGATTTGGATGTATGGATTTATACTTTTCATCAAATTTGGAAAGAATTTGGGGTATTACTTTTGAAATGTTTGTTCTTTTTTTTTTTTCTTTTCAGGGGCACCAGTTACACATTTTTTAGATTGCTAGGTATTACTCCATGAGTCTGTAGCCTCAGCACATTTTTTTTTTTGTCTTTAGATCTCTGAATTTATGTATCATATTTCCCATTGAAATTCACTGATTTGCCAATTCAGAGGCCCTGTTGTAGGCCTTATTTGGGTGTTCATGGGGAAAATTGTAGATAGGGGTAAAGACTCAGATAGGACCCTCAGTGGAACACAAAAGAGAAGTGAAAGAGGAAAGCTTTCCTATAAAGCCAACTATTTTCATTAAATTGTGTTTCAAGGTATAATAAAGACATAAAATAGAAATTAAATGAAAATAGAGAAGTCAAGTTTCTTATATGGGAAATATTATTTTTTATACTAATGGTAATTACTTATTATAGAAGGAGAAAATGAAAACGATGGAGATACATTAGTTATCAAAACAAAGTCCTAGAATAGGTGATCAGGGTAGTTCAGCATATTAAAGAACACCCATTTCTTCACAGAATTATCTCTTAGATGTAGATTGTTAATTGGCTATAATTAGGATTTGTAGTGGAAAATTCATATTTTGCTGGAATACATCCATATTTAGTGGAATATATCCACTAGATAGTTTTTAAGCCATTTAGCTCAAGATAGTATGTGAGTCTGGAGATAGGGAAAACTTCTTCAGGAGTAGCTACTATAGGTAGCTCAATCAACTGTCACAGTTTTAAAAAAGCAGTATTTCACCAGAAAGGATAAAAGTTAATGGGCAGAAGATAAGGACTGAGTAGCTGAACTCTGCAGAGACTAGAGGTATTACAGTAACCATCATGAAGCTCTGGATGCTACTTGTTGTCTGGAGGCAAAATAAATAGAAGGATTGGTCTATTACTCATGGACTTTCCTTCCATTCTCCTGACTGATTTTTCAGTTCTCCCTACCTATGTCATTTCTCACATGCTATGAAAACCACTTGGAACTTATTCTGAAGTGGGATAATAAATGTCAAAACTGTAAAAGTCAAAGAATTTCAAGAATAGGCCTCTAGAGGGGGCACTTATAGAAATTACAACCTTGTCTCATATTAATCACACATATTAATCATAACAATGGTTTAAAGGCCTCAACTACTTTTCAGAGGTGATCCTAGAAACTGTATGGCGTATATAACATGAATAGTTATCTATTCTTCTTTGGAAAACTCAGCTTCCATTTGATAAGCAGCCCTAAAGTTGGCTTTTTATTTTTAAAATAGGGACCACTCCACCTACTTCATATGACAAAGTCTTCACTTAATCTAATTAAAGGTGAAGCACAAAAGCCTTCATTAGAGAGGAAAGAGAGTGAAATACCAATTATCTGCCATAACGTATGTTTAGTAGATCCCACTTTGTCTGAATTATGAATAGAATATAAAAGGATACATAGAACATAGAATTCTTAATCTCTTGCTCTCTCTCTCTTTCATAAACACACTTTCACACCAAAATATGATTTACACATTTTTAAAATAGGACATTCATTAATGAGAGAACACATCCATTTTTGAGAACTACAAGAGTATCTTATTCATCTTTGCCTCACCAGGACATAAGCAGTTCTTGATATTTGTTCATCTGGTTCTCATTAACTGTTATTTTGAATAAATTAGTTACTATTTCAAAATTCCTTTCTAAACGTAAGACATTTAAGGCCATGAGAAAAAATATCTTTCAAAACATCTTTTGACGTAGTCATGATACCAAAAATCTGAATCTCTCAATTTCACAATGTCCCTTCATGCTGAGGTTTAAATAAATTAACACATAGAAAGAAACTAGTATGGAACTTGACATGTAGTAGATATTGAAGGAAATTAATTTTTCTCCTTCCCGTTTCTATTCTGGATTATATAACTATAAATATGCATGGAAATCCTACAATATTAGGATTTTTGGCTGTGAGAGAAAATAAACTCATTAATTATATAGATTTCCTGGTTTGTGAGGTAAGCAATATAAAATAACATAGAGCTTTGAAGCAAGAACATACACATTCCCTTTAATAATCTGAGTGTGCTTGTTTAGTGAATCAATTAAAAAATCATCATTCATTTCACTGAATACTTCAGATATTTCTTCTGTCAGTCTAGGTTTGGCGTGGGGAATATTGCATGCAAAACAAATAGGAAATCATTAATGGACATTTATATGCTCACTGATCATCTTGAATGGACTTTTAAAAGGCAATTGAAGTGACTATTGCAATACTGTAAAAAAAGTAATTAAAATAAAGGAAAAATTATAAATCTTGAATTATCTTTTGATATGGAACCCTTTACAAAGGCACAATATGCAGAATTTGCTTACCAAGGCTAGATTCCAATCTTTAAAGCCCTGTTATTATTAATAATAATAATTTCATAAATGTATAAAGGAAGTTTTTCTCATTCAGGTTATAGGCATATTATTTTTTTAAGATTTTGTTATTTATTTGAGAGAAAGAGTGCACAAGTAGGGGGAGCAGCAGAGGGAGAAGCAGACCCTTTGCTGAGCAGGGAGGCTGATGTGAGGCTGGATCCCAGGACTTCAAGATTATGACCTGATTGGAAGGCAGATGCTTAACCAACTGAGCCACCTAGGCACCCCAGGTTATAGGCATATTATTAAGAATTAATAGGAAAACACAATTTAGTAGTCATCATTTAGAAGGAATTCGTCTAAACAATGAAAATTAAGGAAGAGGATATTACAGTTTTATCTGTGCAGATGGCTTATAATGAGTAGCTTTCTTTGAAGATGAAATAATGAAAAGCTTGAGGTTTGTGTGCAAAGGTAAGAATATAGAAGGTAGGATATGGCTACAACAAATAACCATCAATGTATTCCTGTCATCAGCAAAATAAAAGATCAAGGATGAGCTCGAAGATAATATATTTGTCACTTGGAGTGACAGTGTCATTTATAGCTCAAAACATTAATTCTAGAGGCATAATGAAGGAAAACATATATAATTCTGTTATTTTTTTTCAATAGGTCACTAGTCAACATATTCTTATCTATGAAATAGCTGTCATAGCAAACAACTCAAATGCTTTATGAGCTAGTGCTGTGTGACATTAGACCAAAATGTTTTCATCTCACTTAGTGAGTGATGTTTCAGGCAAGCAACAAACTATAGTAGTCCTGTTGCAGTAAATTGTGAAGTGAGCATATAGAAAATAAATTTTAAAAAATTCTGAAGAGCTAATAAATTTGCCTGTAAATGGGTTATTCTGTTTATAGCACATCTAACATGACAGGGGTCTCTACTCAATATTATTAGATAAAAAGAAATGAAAAATGATGAAGCTTCTTTTCCCCTTTTTCAATAAAAATGGATAACACTTGCCACTGTACAGGTAACATTGCTTGAAGAAGGGCAGCACTGTGCTACTCAGGAATAATGATGAACAAATTATTATTGGGTACTTCATAGTTAGCTCTTCATAGCATTTTCTTTCACCTTACCTAAAATGATTCCAGTTTCCAACTCAGGTTTTTATTTCTTCCTCATTTTTCTCTTGCCTTAGGATTTAGCTGTATTCCACTTATTACCCCCCATGTCCAATATGAGTCATAAAACTCATAATTTTTATCATTGGACAATTCTCTGTTTTGAATGTGAGTATAAGGCATGAAGGAGTGTTGGAATTTGAACTCCAAATGGATCATTTGCATAGTTTGCTTTTTCATCATACATGCATTACTAAGCTAGTATTTTAGGAATTCAAATATAACAAACCATAATTTAGTGTTCTTTTCTTTGAAATCCCAGTGGATCTGATTTATGAAGTAATTATTGTAATTCTCCACCAACACGCTGAAAAAGTGCTATTTAACTCCTGCCTGGCTTTG
Organism: Canis lupus dingo; assembly: GCF_003254725.2. NCBI lineage: Eukaryota > Metazoa > Chordata > Mammalia > Carnivora > Canidae > Canis > Canis lupus. The sequence goes on from NC_064248.1 coordinate 45,530,287, forward strand.
GTATTGGACATAGTGTGATGCATACTGTGCTTTGGATGAAATGTATTGACATGGTGAAAAATGCTGAAAGGAAATCCTGCATATCTTCTCATTTACCATTTCTTTGTGAATTCTTTGAAACATAAGCCAAGAATTTTGATTTGAAAATAAGATTGATTCTTCTTTTCCTTTACAATTATTATTTTTGAAAATAATTACCTATGTAAGTTACAAGCCTTGTATTATTTCTGAACATATCATTTTTACATTTTTTTAATTCAATCTTTTTAATTTTTCCCCCCAGGGGGCTATTTTCAAGACTCAGAAGAAAGCATGTACCAGACACATGCACCTTGAAACAATTATTTGTCCTCTTCTGTCCAGGCAAATATATCTGTTTAGATCTACTGGTCTTCCTAGTTATTCAACAGCTTTCGATAGATGACATTATCAAACACAGAGAAATTATTATAATTCTCCAAGGCCCTCAGCTACAGAATTCTTGGCATGTGCTTTTTATCACACGTTACTGTAAGTTTCTGTCTGACCATTTTATTCCAAGAGCTTAGATTGTTCCAGATACATGGTATGTGAAAATTAAAAGCTATATAAAATGCCTGGAAAGACTTACATGAGAAGTCAACCAAATTGCAAGTGAGTAAAGGGTATTCCCAGGAGAACGGATTGAAATTATAAGTGTGTCTCCCATTAGTTGAGATTTGTGTTCTTCTTTCATTACCATTATACTCTCCTTGCAGAGGTTAAATATCCAAAAATATTTAATCAATAATAGTTATAGCAATCTAGATTACTCATATATTAAAACATGCATAATAAATGTAAAGCATAACTATATAGTATAAAGTATTAAAGTTTTTTTAAGATTATTTATTTATTTGAGAGAGTAAAAGAGAGAGCCCATGAGCATGCGAAAGGGGAGAAGCAGACTCCTTGCTGAACAGGGAGCCTGACATGGGGCTCGGTTCTGGGACCCCAGGATCGTGACCTGAGCTAAGGCAGATGCTTAACTGAGTCACCCACATGCCCCAGAGATTTATAATAATATATTTTACCCACAGAATAGCCTTTCTGTTCTCTGGTAATATTACAAGGCAAATTTTCAACGATCCCCCAAGCATAATCCCTTTAGAGTATAAAATGTATGCTCTTGACTAAATATTTTATATAAATTATTCTTCACTTTTCAAGAATGTTATTGTTACTATTATTATAATGTTAATGTTATTGTCCTGGCAAGCAAGAATCCCATTATAGTAGTACCTATTTTAGGTTGTAGTCTCATCTTGTGATCCATCCTATTTTGACTGTTAGGCTTCACACCTTTCCTTACTCTGCTTCACACAGTATTGCCCTCTAAAGTCTAATATACTAGACTCCCTGCTGAACTACACCTTCATTTGAGACCTTAACCTCTATGTCTCAGGATATGTTACCTTCCTTTGCTCCCTTAGCAACATAAGAATTTATCAAATTTAACTTAATTTTTTTAATGTTTCCACCATTATATGATGTTCCACTCAGGAACTACCTTACATTCCTGTTTTTACTTTTGTTCATTTCTGTATTCCTTCTCTTAGAACATATGTTGAAATAAGATTGAATGTACTATTTATTTACTAAAGCATTTAAGCATTAGGGCATTTTTTGCTTTATCTTAAAATGAACTATTTAAAAATCATTTCACATTTAAATGAATTTCATTTTTTTTACTTGCTCTAATAATTATTCTTTCATCTAAATACTTCCAGTGCTGAGCTTCTATAGTTTGGTGTGCATTTAAGCTGAAATACATGTAAGATTTTTAATCCTCTCTATACATATGACAATCAATTGAAACTTACAGTTGCTTATAAAAAAGCAAAAAACGTTGGATAAATAAAAATTATGTTCTCACAGTATCAATATTTCAAAGGAATTTCTCTTTTAGTCCCTTTTCTTTAAAATATTATAAAACACCAACTATTAAACCATCAATAACAGTCAGGATTAAAATCTGCTTCCAGGGGCACCTGAATGGCTTAGTTGGTTAAGCATCTGCCTTCAGCTCAGGTCATGGTCCTTGGGTCCTGGGATCAAGCCCCATGTTGCACTCTCTGCCAGGCAGGGAGTCTTCTTCTCCCTCTTCTGCCTGTTCCTCCCCCTGCTTATGCTTTCTCTCTTTGTCAAATAAATAAATAAAATCTTTAAATAAATAAATAAAATCTTTAAATAAATAAATAAATAAATAAATAAATAAATAAATAAAATCTGTATCAATTATTTCTTAAAAATGTTTATGATTCATATATTCAACGGATCTGTATGCAAAAATCTTCTGTAAAGTATTAAGTGCAACTATACTCTGAGAAGCATACCTAATTGGTTTTAAGGTTTAAATTGGTCATTGAATTTAAAATGCCATATCTGAAGTTTTCATTATCCTTGTAGCAGCAGAAGTTTGGTTTCTGCTCCATGCCCATCCTATTCTATCTGTCAATAGAATTTATCACAGTGGATCACAAAGCATAATCTTCTCAATTATTGTCTCTATATCTGAGGCTAAGGACAGAGTGTTTCATGTTCCATTTATCCTCTTGTCGAACATTTGTTTCAGGTGGTTTATATTCATGCTTCATGTATTGTTAATTCTTTCTCATATTTCTTTTTGACACTGAAGCTGTGGACATTAATCCTGTCGTGCCAATGCTCTGTTTTCATTTTTTAAAATATATTTACCTCCTTCAGATGTTTGGCCTTTATTTATCTTTTTTTTTTAATCAGCTAGAAAACTTTTCCTATTCAGTCTGATTCAGAGAAAAAGTTTTTCATGAAACTTACATTTTAAAATTTAAAATTATGTAGCAGATGACAGTTTCTGTCCTCTCGTTTATTTTTTCCTTCTAGATATTATGTTTCCCTGGCTTTGTGCAAATATCTTACATCAAAAATTGCAAATACTGAAAAGTGCTTTAGAAATATTACTAATGAAAAACAAAATAAATAAATATTACTAATAATTTGTCTTGAAATAATGAAAAGACCAACAATAATTGAAAAAAAGGAAAATTTTGCTTATCCTACTGGTAAGAATATATAGAAAACACGTAAAGTTTAGCAGTTTTAGTATTGTTTTGTGACTTTTTGTTCCCTTAAAATATTTTTATAAGCAGTTTAGTAATTATTGAAAATTTGAAATATTGCATAATACAGAAAAGTGTACAGCTTATCATTGTGAAGCTTGATTAATTTTTACAGAGTGAGTTTATCTGTTTAGCAATCATCCAGATCAAGAAACAACTTCTTATGAAAACCCCAAAAGCTCCCTCATGCCCCTTTTCTGTTGCAAGTCTTGTCCTGGAAGGGTAACCAGTGATTATTATTCTACATGGATTCATTTTGCCAGGTTTTTAAACAATTATGATTTCCATTCTACAGGGATTCATTTTGCCAGATTCTTTTTTTTTTTTTTTTAATTTTTATTTATTCATGATAGGCACACAGTGAGAGAGAGAGAGGCAGAGACACAGGCAGAGGGAGAAGCAGGCTCCATGCACCGGGAGCCTGACGTGGGATTTGATCCCGGATCTCCAGGATCGCGCCCTGGGCCAAAGGCAGGCGCCAAACCGCTGCGCCACCCAGGGATCCCATTTTGCCAGATTCTTAAACTTTGTCCAAATTGAATCACTGTGGTTAACTTCTTAAAATCAATGTTATGTTGCTGAGAGGAATTAAGTTTTGCTAGTAATTACCAAATTTCACTATATAATCACTTAATTTATTATTGGAAGTGCATGTATGAGATATCTTAAGAAAATGGAGAGTGTCAAGTTAGTTGACAATCATTAGTTTGTGTCTTTCAGGATAATATGACATATCACAATTTACTTGTGCTCTACTTAATATATCTCTGCATTTTATAGCTTAGTGTTAATTGGACTAATTATCAGAAAATATTCAAGTAACTTTAAAAGATCTGTGCAAAGGAAACAATATTTACAATAATGCTGCAGATACAATATTTATTTTTAACAATTCTACTTGCTTTAACATCTTTTTGTCTGATATTAGTATTACCACATCAGCTTTCTTTATTGTTTGGCAGGTATATCTCTTTTTATCCTTTTTCTTTCCTCTGTATGTAACATCATTATATTTAAAATACATGTCTTAAAAACAGCATATACTTAGGTTTAACTTTCCTTAAACAAGTTTCACAATATCAATCTTTTACATAGAGAATGTACTCAATTTGCATTTTATTCAATTACTTATATAGTTGAGCTTTTGACTGCCACATTACTATTTTTATCAGTATATCAGCTTATATTCTTCTTTCTTCTTTTTTTAAATTATTTATTTAAGAAAAAGAAAGAGGCAGCCTAGAAAGCATAGCAAAGTATCTGTCTTACCAGTAGTGAAAGAAACAAGAACCAAGATGAAATGAGGCCAGACTTCTTGGTGTATTAGTCACATTTGCTATGATAACACACAATCCCAAATTGATTTCATGGCTAACAGTAATAAACATTTACTTTTTTGCTTGTATTTAGGAGGGCTGTGTGGGTCAGCTGTAGCTCTTCCCGCCTTTATATATATCACTTCATTCCAAGCCTTAAGATGTAGGAGTATCTCAACCACTCGAATGTATTTAAAATGTTTTCTAAGATTTAGAGTACAACGTGTCTGTCTATCCATATCCCGTGATTGAAAAGAGATGTATGGCCATACCCAAAGTTAATGAATTCGGAAAACATACTGTGTCTATAGCAAGAGCATTGATGGAGAATATAGTTATGAACAAGTAATATACTTTACCAAAATCTGGATTAAGAAAGTAGTAGAAAGTCACATTTTCTGGCAAATATGGAATAAACAGTCTGAAAAGCTATCCCTTTAAAAATAATGTTTTAAATACTATAAGTGTTTGTCTTACAGAAACAAACTCTTGAATATAGGGGTAAATTTACTAAAAAACTTAAGGACAAAATCCAAGACCCCCAAATTAAAGAGTGAAATGAAAATCAAAACAGTAAGCTGATACCAAAGTGCAGGTGAACTTGGGGCATTCTTGAAATTTTGGGACCTAGAAGCTTGGGTTTTAATGATCACATAAGTTATAAAAGACAAATACTTGAATACAAACAACTAAGACAGAAAATGGTAAACTCCCCCCACCCCTTGATAAAAACGGAATAGTCGAAGTGCTACACACTGAGAAAAAAAAATAAAGGCTAGAAACTATTCTGGTCGCTGGAAGGGGAAATTAAAAGGAAATTTTTCTTTAAGTTTGAGCTCTCAGATTAACAAATAAGATAGTCTGAGAATTTAAAATCAGTACTCTAGCCACGAGCAAAGTATTGTATAAAATCAGTATTACCAGCATTATTTGGACATGAACACAAATTGGTAGTGTTAGAGTAAGGTGGCCTAATATATTTCCATAGGGTATGCAGTTGAAGGAGGATACTTTCAGGCATAATTTATAGTATTCTCATTTACAGAACTGAAAACTAGTACTCATTTTTAAAATTTATACCACTAACAAGGACTCAAAGCACCACAACAGAGAGTCAACAAAACCATGAAATATCCCACTTAGACACCTAAGGATTTAAATAGAATTATTGTATAGGTAAAATAAGTTAATTTCAAAAGACTTATAACAAAAAAACAACCAAAATACCATTAAAATATGAGTAATGAAAATATAGTATCAAAAATAAGAAAACTGCAAAATTAAATGCTACATCTCATAGTTAAAAATAAAAACCCAATCGGTTCTGTTTTTTTTTAATTTTTTTAAAGATTTTATTTATTTATTCGTGATAGAGAGAGAGAGAGAGAGAGAAAGGGCAGAGACACAGGCAGAGGGAGAAGCAGGCTCCCTGCAGGGAGCCCTGGCGCAGGACTTGATCCGCGACTTCAGGATGGTGCCCTGGGCCAAAGGCAGGTGCTAAACCACTGAGCCACCCAGGGATCCCCCTCGATTCTGGTTTTTAGCTAATATAATATATACTACTGTAAGTATTCTTATACAAAGATATGTTTATATGTTCATATATTTTTTACATATATATTAGCATGTTTTTATTTCTCTTGGTTAAATACTTAGGAATGGCATTTCTGGAGTCATGTAATAGGTTTACATTTAATTTTATAAGAAATTTTATAAGAAACTTTTCTTCAAAATGGATATGCAATCTTCTGTTCTCACCAGTAGGATATAATAGTTCCAGTCACTCCACATTTGCATCATCTTTTAGCATTATTAGTTGTTGGTTTGTTTGTTTTTTTTAAATGTTGACCATTCTAATGAGTTGGTCATCATGCATCTTATCATGTGTTAATGTTTACCTTCAAGTAAATTAACTTTGGCATATCAGCAATAAAAGGAAACAAACATTAAGTACAGAAAGTAACATGGCTAAATTTAAAAAACAATATATTAAATAAAACTGACAAAAAGAGTGAGCATGGTCTCTATCTTTGTATATGAAATTCTAGAAAAAAGGCAAACTAGAAGATCAGTGGTTTCCTGAGTTCAAGCTTGGGAGAGGCGGGGGTTGTCTGGAAGGAAACTTGAGGAAAAATTTGAATGATAGAAATATTCTATGTGTTGATTGAGAAATATTCTATGTATTTCTTGTTCTGGGACTGTAATAGTTTTAAAAACTTAACAATTTGCATAACCTAAATAGGTAATATTTGTTTGTGTGTTTGTTTTTACCTAAATAATATCTCTATAAAGATTATTTAAAATATTTGAAAAATTAGGTGCACCCAGGTGGCTCAGTTGGTTGAGTGTCTGCCTTCAGCTCAGGTCATAATCCAAGAGTACCTGAATCAAACTCTGTGTTGGGCTCACTGCTGAGCAGAGTCTGCTTTTCCCTCTCCCTGTGCTCCCCTCCTTTCTCATTCTCTTTGTCTTTCAAATAAATAAATAAAATGAAAAGATAAAATAAATGAAAAATTAAACATGTGATTATAAACTGGATGGCCCAGTGAGTTGAAAGTCTGACTCCTGATTTCAGCTTAGATCATGTCATGATCTCAGTGTCCTGAGATTGATCTCTAAGTCAGTCTTCTCGCTTAGCAAGGGGTCTGCTTGAGATTCTCTCCCTCTCCTTCTGCTCCTACCCCCACACTCTCTAAAATAAACAAATCTTAAAAAAAAAAGTTGAAAACAGATCAATGAACCAGAAGGTAGATTTTTAGAAAATACTCAAATACAACACAAAAATATATGAGTAAGAGATGTTAAAGAGAAGAAAGGACACACAGAGGTTAAAATGGGGTAGACTAATATATATATAATATTCATATTTATTATAAAAATAAATATATTTATTTTAAATAGATATATATTAATCAATTAAATAAATAAATATTTAGTATGAAAATATAAATATATATAAATTTATAAATATAAATATATGTCATTATATTTATATAAGTATATAAATGTATATCATATATTTATATAAATATATATCATATGTGATATGATATATATTTATATATTATTTTAGCTATGTATAATTTATATCTATATATATTTAGATTCATGGAAGAAAATAGTAATAACAGAGAAGAAATACTATTTGATGAAATAATTGAAGATTTTAAAAAATTTCTTAGAATCACATAACAAAACCTATCTAAGATAGGATAAAGATAATTCAATTTACAGATAATATTAGAAACATACTAATTGATCTACAGAATCCAAAATATACTAAAACTTTCTTAAATGGAGCAAAAGACAGTCAAGGACAATTGATAGTAGATATGTATATAAAAAAGTGGTTAAATTTGAGATTACATTGACTATAATATATAATTTATTTTATTAAAAAGGTATAGAATTAATTTTCTAGTTAAAAATAATAGGCAAATGTGTTAGGGTGGTCTTATGGGCTCATTTGTGTCCCACTCAAAATTCCTATTTTGAAGTCTTAACCCCCAGTACCCATGAATTTGACTGTAACTGGGGACAATCTTTACAGAGGTAATCAAGTTAAAATGAGCTTATTGGGATGCATCTGAATATAGTATGACTGATATCCTTATTAAAAAAGGAAATCTGGATACAGATATAAGTAAAAGGAAGACGATATGAGAATTTGGGTTAAGACAGCCATCTATAAGCCAAGAAGAAAGAAAGGTCTAGAACAGATCCTTCGTTCATGACCCTCAGAAGGAATCAACCATGCCAATACCTTGACTTCGGACTTCTCATTTCCAGAGGTGTGAGAAAATAAATTTTTGTTTTAGCTACCCAGTCTGTGATACTTTGTTTGGCAGCTGTACCAAACTAATACAAATGGTAATTGGAATTAAAAGATTTTGTGACACTTGTACTATTAATGCAAGATAGATAAATGTATGATTTATCTTTCTTACATCAAATATTTATTTTGGCTATTAGGAGTGAGCACAAAATAATAAAAATATACTGTATATTCTACAAACTGCTATAAAACATATTATATGTATGTATAGTTAAGAATAATAAATGTAGGTAAGTCATGAAAGTTCAAAATAAGATACTACAAATAATCACAAATAATACCATAGTCATAATAAATTTTTATGATGTAATTTTCTACATTCTTGTGAAAATTCTCAATGTATATATAAACTAAAAGTGGTAAAATAACAGGTGGGTATTGAAAACTCTATCATTATTTTAGAAGATTTTATCAAACCTTCTCAAGAGTTAATAGCTCAAAAAATTAATAGCTCAAGCAAAAAAATAAATAGGGACAAAAAATTTTGAACACATAATTAAAAAAGTCAATATAATAATTAGAGAATCCATGTTTGTCTATTAACTAGACTTAATGCATGTTTGTCCCTTAAAAATTTTAAACAATATAGGTCACCTCTTCTGACTGTAATAAAATCCATTTATAAAATTATGAAAAAGAATTTAGGTTTTAAGACAGGATGTAATTAGGTGTTTTCTTATTCTCCCTAGAAATCATATAAATAAAAAAGGAGAATAAAAACACAAATTCCTCATTTAATGTACATAGAGTTAAAGCACAAACAAGGTAACAAGACTAACCAAAGCACAGAAAATGTGCATTGAAGGAAATGGAGAGCAAATGCCATGGATGCAGCTCTTAGAAAATGCTGGGAAAATAAACTTACAAAAGGCAAGCTACAAGTAGTGAGATATAATTTACAAAATATTTGGACAAAGGGGTATAATATCATTTTTGGAGCATCTTTTGTAGAATCAATTGGTGCCAAAAATCAGACTAGGCTAAGCTCCTGCTACTGTGTGGTCTTAGAAGCAAAGTATCAGCATCACTATGGAGAGGGTTAGAAATTCAAAATCAGAAGCTCTGAGCCATACTTAGCCCAAATCTGCATTGCAGCAGAATGATTAAATGATGTGCATCCACATTAAATTTGAGAATCACTGGGATAGGCCAAATGAGAATATTCAGGGGCAAGTCATATTTTCAAGAGGCATCAAGTCTCCATGAAACTGCATTTGGGGGCAGAAGGGCAGAGAGAGAGTGAGTGGAGATTTTCCACTGGGCAAAATGCTCAGCTCCTGTCTCAGTTTAGGGAGAAATAAAATATACAGACTCTTAGGAACAGAAGTGTAACACAAAAGGAAAATACTAGCCTTTTGAAAGTCAGATTTTTACTTCACCCATACCCAAGAAAGTTGTGATCCATAATCTGAGTGAATTTCTCCTGCTTCAAGGATAATTATTTTAAAAAGGAAAAGAATAATACTATCAATATGGAGATACTATTTTGAAGGGCAAGACTCAGATGCAAAACAAATAACAAGCTGAAGAGCACTCAAGATAAATGGCTAAAACTGAGACAATATTACAATGTGAATAAAATAATCATGGGAATTTAGCACTGTAAAGGGAAAGCACAAATGCCTATGAGAAGAACACAAGGAAGATAAAAGATGGGACAAAATGGGTGAGAAAAATGTAAGGCAATAGAAATCGGGGGAAAAGAGGAATTAAAAATTGCAGAAATAAAGTAAAAAATGAAAAAAAAAAAACCAAAAACAATGGAGGACACCGAAGATACTAATGGGAAGAGTAATGAAAAGTTAGCGATGTAAAGAAAAAACAGATCATATCTGCATTTGAAATGCATGAAGAAGAAAATCAGCATAGAACAAGGTCAATTCTGAGAGAACAGGGGATGTAGAAGTGAGCAATATTTACATTGTATCATGAGAAGGCTTTACCCAGTCCAGTCAACAAGACCCTGCTCTTAAACTTTAAATATTATTGATAGTTTGAGGAGACACTCAGGTCAAAGGTGTGTAAGGAGAGACAGAATGATCTGCTTTAACTCCACAGAGAATGCTCTCATGTGTACGTGTCAGTGGGTTACCTGGGTGCAGGCACTGCCCTCCCACCCAGTTTTGTGCCCTGGCCTGCCAAAGACGCTGTGTCTACAAACAATTCCCGTAGAAAGTAGGAGTACCTCTCACTCCAGTAGGAACATCTACCGTATCCACTTCTAAGTGGAGGCCGAGTCTAATTCTCATAAATTCCTATAAACTTAAATTGCTTTTATGGTAATGCAACTGCACTGCCCCTCACTTGCAAAACTATGCTCACAATCTCAACATACAAGAAAGTGGAGGAGGTCGTGCAATGAAAATAAAGAAAAATTCTACATAGCATTGAAAATATATGAACCAAAACAATATTCCAAGATATATCTCTCATGTTACTAACAAGAGAAAAGTTAATGAAAGTATGATACTGTTTTATAGTGTTTAAAATATGCAAAGTGATACAACGTATCATCAATTGATCACAGTATGGATAGTAAATTAGAAAGACTTATATGGTTTATATATGGTTTATTAGTTCGCTAGGACTTCCATAATGAAGTACCACCGACCGGGGGGCTTAAACAGCAACAATTTATTGTTTTGCAATTCTGGAAGCTAGAAACCTAAGATCAAGGTGTTGGCAGGTTTATTCCTCCTTCTGAGGGAAGCATCTGTTCCAAGCCTCTCTCCTTTGCTTTTAAATGGCCACCTTCTCCCTCTATCTTCATATCATCTTCCTTCTCTGTGCTTGAATTTCTCCTTTTTATATGGACATTAGAATAAGAGTAATATATTAGAGCCTACCCTTAAGGCCTCATTTTAACTTGATTACCTCCATAAAAACCCTATGTTCAGATAAGGGCACATTCAGAGATACTAGAGGTGAAAACTTCAACACGTGAATTTAAAGAGGAATATAATTCAACATTAGGGTTGCTAATGTGTCTTGGTACATGTACCATCTCTCACAATGATTATCCCAACAACAGTGTGAAGGTGGAACACGGATAGTGGTCTGAACCTCAGTGTCCCCTTGAGCATCCCCAAATAGATTTCAACAACCACCCACCTGCTACAGGGTTTGAAAATAAGGTTTTCTTTCTTTCTCTTCCTTCCTTCCTTCCTTCCTTCCTTCCTTCCTTCCTTCCTTCCTTCCTTCCTTCCTTCCTCTCTGTCGCTTTCACTTCTTCCTTTCTTTCTTTCTTTCTTTCTTTCTTTCTTTCTTTCTTTCTTTCTTTCTTTCTTTCTTTCTTTTCTTTCTTTCTTCTTTCTTTCTTTCTTCTTTCTTTCTTTCTTTCTTCTTTTCTTCTTTCTTCTTTCTTTCTTTTTCTTCTTTCTTTCTTTCTTTCTTTCTTTCTTCTTTTCTTTCTCTTTCTTTCTTCTTTCTTTCTTTCTTTCTTTCTTTCTTTCTTTCTTTCTTTCTTTCTTTCTTCTTTCTTTCTTTCTTTCTTTCTTTCTTCTTTCTTTCTCTCTTTCTTTCTTCTTCTTTCTTTCTTTCTTTCTTTCTTTCTTTCTTTTTTTTTCTTTCTTTTTTTCTAGATACTAAAGTTCTTTTTTCTAGAGAGTTCTGGGCCTGAGGCAAAACTTTGACTTGATTTTTTGGCCCTAGGCTGAGTAGTTTCAACCTGAGTCTCCAATGAGAGAGACATTCATTTTAGTGGGATTTTTAAGAGGGCAAATTTGAACAGTCTTCCCACTTACTTAAAAGACTTAATTTTTTCTGTCACCCTTACTGCTTAGGAAAAGAAAAGAGAATCAGGGAGATTTTGAAACTATGTTAGCAAAGTTAACTAATGCTCTTGGGCTTCGTTGGCCAAGAGTACTATCTCTGGCCTTCATGTCCATGAGGCCCACACTCTCCAAGGCTCATGACTTTATCAGGTTTGGCACAAGTCACTCAGTGAGGTTGGCTGCTGCACTCCTGATTTTAGACTCTTAACTTTGCTGAGGAATACCACAAATTATGCATAGGACTCATGCCCTATATCTGGTCTTATCATCAGCAGGTACAAACTTCCTTTCTTCACATTCTTGCAGTCTGCTCTAAAGAACCGAAGACAGAAGAATTTGTCTTCTGGAAAATATACCAGAACAGGGAAATGCCTTAGAATCATGTTGGAAAAGACCCTATTAAATACTTTTGAACACTAAAGCACACTTAATCTTCAGAGTATTGATCCATGGCTAAATGTGTCCTAGCTGAAAAGATATAAGACACGGGCTGTCATTATATCAGGAAATGTAAAACTAAGAGTCTTAATAACCCTCCAGAAATAAATGGCTTTAGATGGTATATCAGTCATAGTTTGGTCAGGAGAAAGAAACCACACAATAATTTGAACAGAAAAAAGTCAATATAAAGAATTATTAACTATAACGGGATTTGAGTAATGTGGGAATAGCTAAAATAAGAATAACTGTAAAGGATATAGAACAAAGCTCAGATCCAGAAATTGTTGGAGAGGGTAGTGCGGTGGCTCACTGAAGAGCAAGGAAGTCGTGATGCTCTCTGGCTGAACCTAACTGGGAGTCTATTCTCTGGAACTTGTTGTCAAGGTTCTAGAGAAAGCTAGAGCTACTCTGCTACAAAATTACCATGGGAGGCCATATCCCAAGGAATCTGTTGGTTTCTGGGTACTGCTGAGCACCAGGTACCGAAAGTGTTGGATGCTGTAGAAGCCACCCACTCTGCAGGAATTAGGTGGTAGGAAAGTTGTGTGTGCTGCAGGAACCAGCCAAGTGAGAGCATTGGGAAGAGGAAGAAAACCCTTCTTCCTGCTATGTGTCTTTAGTAATCTCTACTAACAAAGCTTAACATCTTACCAACTGGCAAAGAAAAAAATGTTTCAAAGACACGGACCCCACGTCATATGGCAAAAAACAAAATGTGAATTTGGAGCTGAGAGACAGTAAATAGATAACTGGCACAGAAGGAGACCAGGCTTTACCCAGGAATTTTGGATCAAGAAAATAATTGCATGACGTGGGCAGATCCCACATAAGACCCATCAAACAAAATCTAGACAATTGGTAGCAATTTCATGCTTTAATTGGCATGTTGTTTTCTAGTTATTTTATTTCCTCTTGCTTTTAGCATGTTTTTAAAATCTTAACCATAATATTTATGTCTCTATATTTCAATTATCTTCTGTATATTTAGTCATTGGTAGGACTCCAACCACTGGCTTCAATATTTATTATTATTATTATTATTATTATTATTAGACTAAATGTTAATCCAAATAGTGTTGATTTGAGCACTTTATTTCTGGATGCCAGCGAACTCCCTTTAAAACCAGTAAATTGTAAGAAAAAAATAAATAAAAAATCATTTCATAAGTAAGTGGACTCAACTACTAATTGATGTTTTTTATATGCAATGTAGCAAGAAAACTGAGTCAACCAGAAATCTAAAACTGTTTGCATGTCATTTCTATGAAAGCAACAACAATGGAACAATTTCCAGGGGTCATTTTTAGGAGATTGCCTTTGTAATCAAACTTTCTCACAGATCAGGCTCAGAAAGAAAACCAAAAAAGGTGACCTATGCTTAAAAACAATCTTACCTAGAAGTCTTGCTATGTACATACGTACACTGGAGAATCGATAGTATTAAAACTTTCATCACAGTGTGAAAAGTTTGATGACGGGACTTTTTAAATAAAATTTGTTTTTAGAAACTTGTGTTATGGGAAATTTTTGTTTTTAGTGTAACGTAAGATATACTACATAAAGTCACTGTATCTCTTTACAGTTAATATATTAGAAGATTTTTGTTTGAATACATAAAGCTGCACACTATATGCATATGTGTGTGTCTGTGTTTAATGTCATACAGCAAGTTTTCCCATTCTCTGTGCTTATGTCTCTTGAGTACATTTCATCTTCCTTTTAATTGCATGTGCTAACTGCATCTGTGTAACCCACCCTCATTTTGGATGGCCGTTTACATGTTGGACACTGACACTAAAATTTATAGACCACAGATTCCTAGAATACTTCTTTACATTATCAGCATAACAGATGCTCTTTGAAATGAGTAGATTGTTGTCCCTCATTTTAGCAACCAATCATTGCTGTATATGCTTTACAATGAGGTTGTCTGTGTGATGATAGAAATGACCTAAAGTTGCACTGTCGGTATAGTAGCCACTAGCTGCACGTGACTACTGAGTATTCAAAATGTGGTTAGTGTGACTGGGGGATTGACTTTTAACTTTTACTTAATTTAAATTTAAACTAGTACATATGGCTACTGGTGAAACAATGAAAGGGACTTAGCTGTATGTGATTGGATGATGGGATGACTGGAATCAGTGACTGGTAGAGAAGAGTCTGTATTTTCCCCAGAGGTTCTGGGGTGGCTCAGATGGTTAAGTGTCAGACTCTTGATTTCAGCTCAGGTCATGATCTCAGCGTTGTGAGATCGAGCCCCACATCGACTCTATGCTCAGTGGAAAGTAAGCTTGACATTTTCTCTCTCTCTTTCTCTCTCCCTTTGTCCCTCCCCTTGCTTGCACTCTTTTTTTTTTTTTTTTTCACTCTCAAATAAATAAATATCTCTTTAAAAAAAGAGTGCCTTTTTTCCTCAACAAAAATTCAAGATAAATATTCTGGGGTTTTGTCTGGGATATCCAGACATTCATGGTCCGTGTCTTCCTCTATGGATAATATTTGGATAATGGTAATAAGTGCTTCTTCTTATTTGGGAAACAACATGCATCTGCACACTGATATGTGAATGAAAATTGAGAGACCACCTGGGTGACTCAGTGGTTAAGTGTCTGCCTTCGACTCAGGTTGTGATCCCAGGGTCCTGGGACCAAGTCCTGCATCAGGCTCCCTGCATGGAACCAGCTTCTCCCTCTGCCTATGTCTCTGCCTCCTTCTGTGTGTCTCTCATGAATAAATAAATAAAATCTTGAAAAGAAAGAAAATTGAGTCTCATATCTAGGACTGCCCAGTCTCGAGTGTCACTATTTTGTTTGAGTGAGCCTATCAGCAAGCTAGGAGACTCTGAAACTCTCTCTGAGTGCTTTCAAAGGAAGATCTTTTCATGAATTCATTTATAGTACTTAAACTCTCATTATAACACTCATCAGATTTGTCACTTTGCTGCACACAATGAGAGGGGATTGTGATTCATTCTCTAGGGTTTCTAGTAAGGAAATAATTTAAAAACACTACTTCCATTGTGTTATTATTCCTACTTTGTAAATATGGATCTTATTAAAGTTGAATTTGTGTTACAGTTGAGAAATATCATGTATTTAAATGTCATTTGACGTAAATAAATATTAGACAAGATAAAAAATCTATAAACAGTAGATGACTAATATATCTTTTTTTAAAGATTTTATTTATTTATTCATGAAAGACAGAGAGAAAGAGACAGAGAGAGAGGCAGAGACACAGGCAGAGGGAGAAGCAGCCTCCATGTAGGGAGCCCGACGTGGGACTCGATCCCAGGACCCCAGGATCAGGCCCTGGGCTGAAGGCGGCGCTAAACCGCTGAGCCACCTGGGCTGCCCTATATCATCTTCTTTAAACCACACACACACACACACACACACACACACACACACACACATGTCCTAGGTACTTCTGCATATTTTTCTGTAATCAAACTAGAGAGAACCCATATGTTAAGTGACCACTACAGGTTGTATTTTGTTTATATGGTCATTTAACTGAAGGTCAAAGATTTAAACTAACTATTCTCCTGTACTGATAGCAGTGAATTAACATCAGTCCTCAAAAAGGCTCACTTTTACTTTGTGTATTTATCTGTCTATTCACTTTATTCTTCATTTCCTATCCCCATACCCTTATATGATCATCCATTTTAATGGCTTTCATGGGTATCATTTTATTGATACATATTCTCATTAAATATTTAGTTTTTATATTTAATTTGTTTATGTGCATGCAATTTTATCTAAAAAAACTGTACCTGCTATCAATGTCTTCTTTCTTTTATTTCACAGCACTATGCTTTGAGGATTCAAACACCAATCTGCATAGCACCTTGTTTTGCTCTTAACAAGTGCATATTTCATGGGGTAAATGAACCCACTTTCCTTAACAATTGCCCTGGTGATGGAAACAAGTTTTTCTCAACTCTCCATTACCACTAACAATCAGTGAACATTCTTTTTATGGACCATTGTGAGACATTTTTCTCAGGGGTAGATCATAAGGTTACATGGATGCAAATGTCTATATGTCTTCTAGGATACATAAAAATTCCTGTGTTGTCATAGCCCACTTGTTGGCCTTATCCGCCTTTATAAATATTGCCAGTCTGAGGTTTTTAGTCAATTAAATTGGGATTTGAGCAGCATTTAGATTTTATTGTTGCTGTTACAACCCGCAGAGCACCATAAGCTATAAATATTTCTAGATTTCCCTTTTAACGTTGTAGGGGCTGGTTTGTCAGTGAATTCTTCCTAATGTTTGTTCTGCCCTCGGCTTTAGGTCTTCCCTTTGTAATTCCTCCTCAGGGAACACCTCTTTCCTCTCTAACTTACCTAACAATAAACTACTGTTAATTGTTACTTTATATTTAACAATATTCTGCATTCTCTGTAGAAATGTTTTGTTTCAGCTTCTTACAGGAACTGTGGCCCTCAGCACAGGAGTGAGGCCTTCTCAGTCACTCTACCTAAGCTTCCGCCTGCTTTAAAAGACCTTTTGTATTTTGGGCCCAGGACCTTTCCACATTCCACTAGGTCTTCACTTGTGCCCTACAGACAGCAACATTGCTGCCCTTTCTCAAGTAGGTAGGAGCTTTTGTTCCATAGGGAACATGGGAATGGGCGCAAATGGGGCTTCATGCTTTCCCTTGTACAGCTTCTGTTTACTTCCCCCGGAGCACACCATGACAGACTCTCAGGACTCCCGCTCAGCTCCCAAACTGTCATGTGAAAACCAAGTTTGTGGTGAAGAGACTAAAAATGAGTACAAATTCAGTTTGTGTCTCTCACTTCCAGAATTTCCATAATATTAGTCTAGCCTACACTTGGCTTTGGGAAATTCATTACAAATTTTAGTTGAATTCTCTTATTGACTTCCATGCTGTCTGGATGTCAGCATCTGCCCCAGGTCATATACACCATCTTTCCTTTGGAATCTACTTATCTTTCTTTAAATTTCAGGTTATTTAGTTGTCCTATGATCTCCACTTTCTGATGAGTTAAAGAGCAGTTGTGTTTTGTGCATTGTCTGGCTTTTTATCTTATAAATGAGAGGACAACATCATTTTCTTTTTTTTTAATTTTTATTTATTTATTTATTTATTTATTTATTTATTTATTTATTTATTATAGTCACACACAGAGAGAGAGAGAGAGAGAGAGAGAGAGAGGCAGAGGGAGAAGCAGGCTCCATGCACCGGGAGCCCGACATGGGATTCGATCCCGGGTCTCCAGGATAGCGCCCTGGGCCAAAGGCAGGCGCCAAACCGCTGTGCCACCCAGGGATCCCGACAACATCATTTTCAAGCTTACTGCAAATGAAGCAGGAGCTAAAAGTTTATCAGGGTTAACATTAATTTTCCCACATTGGGTAATTTTTTAAAGGACTGTACAACACATTTCATGTCTCCCTCATTTATTAGACATTCCTAGTTTATCATACACCTGTTTTCATATAAACATGGTCTATCTCTGAGGTCTCTGTTCTATTAGGGTGGCATATACTGTGTGTTCTTAAATAGTCCCAAAATAATTTTGTTACTATAATGCCAAAGAACATCTTTAGTAAGGCAAATATGGTTCTTTACTCTTGGTTTTCCAAGTCAACTTAACAAATCAGAGAACTTAATCCTTTCCTAAAAATATTTTAGACAACTATGTTATTCAAAATGATACACAAATGTTATTTTTAAAGGAGATTCTATTGACTTTTGAAATAATTTCGAGAGAATAACATATTTTTAAAGTTGAGTCTTATCACTGAGGAACACTGAGAGATTCTGTACTACAAAATCATCACTTGTGCCTCCAAATTCACTCTCTACCTCTCTTCATTGTTATCTGCCTCAGGAGGCTGACGTTTATATAGTACAAGAACCATAGTCTTTTGTCTCCAGTTTTTCTGTGTCGATTTTGTCATTAGAAGCCACCATCTGAAAATCAGAGTCTGTGAAAAGTGAGGTCAGGATATATGATCCCCTGTCTGTGACCTTGCAGGGATGGGGTTTGACCTGGCCCCATTCCTCTATTGAAGGCCAAACCTCCTGTTACTCCTTTCCTACAGTGATGTCTTTCATGGGCTTATAGAATCTGTTCAATCCTGTTGCTCCTTCATTATCCATTATAAATTTCCCTTAAGTCTGAGCAAAGCTCTGTAAATAATCTTCAAAGTCAGTCATCAACCAAATCTCCTATACCCTTAACCTCTTTACACAATGATCCCTTGGCTTTCTCTCTTTCACTGTGTTCTGGTTTGTTTCTTTAGAACACAGTTTCCCTCACAGCTTTCTCAGGATGTGACTGTTTCTTCTCCTGCTATCTAAAATTTGAGTAGGTTGTGTGTAGCAGCTACATTTTGTTTGTATATGTTTCTTCTTCCTAAAGCAAGAAAACTCTGAATCTCATGATATCAACTTATCCACTAATGTATCTACTTTTGGAGAAATTTGTCATCAGAGAGTTCATTTTATTCCTTTGAAGTTATTAGCTCTTGACATACTATAAATCTTTCCAACTAAATTTATCTTAAATTTGGTATCAATATCTATGAAAATACTTCCAAAACTCTGGCCGCTCAGTGTCTTGATTTCTTACCCTTCAAATATTGCTTTCCCCACCTTATCTAGTAACTCAGTCCTGTGGTAAAAATTTAGACATTATCATTGCCAATAAGTATAACATCTCTAATCAAGCATATGTCTTTAGAGAATCCTCTTAGTTTCTTTCACAATAGTGCTAGCAACCCAACTCCAACCATCCGTTGACCCCCCTGAGACATATGATTAATACCATCAATTTTTCATACCTCTTGTTGGGTCATTTATTTATTCATTCAACAAATATTTGGTTTGCATTAACTCTGGGTGAGGAATCTTCTAGTCAGTAGAAATAAATCAGTAGACAAAACAGATAAGAAAATATGCCTCATTGTAATCCACTTGAAATAATAAATTACATGTTTTTAAATAGTGATAAATATTAAGGTAATATTAAACAAAATAAAGAAAGGGGACTATAAATGTCAAGAAGGTAAGTGAAATTTTACATATAGTGGCATAAGAATTCCTTATTGAGAAAATAACTGTTTAAGAGCTTTACTGGTATGTAATTGCTGTATAATAAATCACACATATTTAATGTTACAATTTAGTGAGTTTGACATATGCAAATATCCATGAAACCACTATCAAGATAAAAATAATCAAGACATCCAAAATTCCTGTTCATACATCCTTGTGATCTGTCTTTCCCTCCTTCATCTCATCCCCAAGCAATCACTCCTCTCTGTCCATATTGATTACTTTCAGATTTCTAGAATTTATATAAATTGATTCCTGTAATTTTGATTAATTATCTGGGTTCCTTAATTCAGCATAATTATTTTGATGTTCATCTATTTTGTGGTATCAGCATTTCATGTATTTTTAAGTGTAAAAAATGGTATTCTCTTATGTAGAAGAGTATATAGTTTGTTTATCTTTTACCTCTTGAACACTTTTTTATTTTCCAGATTGTGGCTACTAAAAATAAAGCTACTATGAAGTTTCATGTACAGGTTATATGAATATGGTTTCATTTTCTTTTGCTTATTGCTCAAGAATGTAATGGTTGAGTCATATGATGAGTAAATATTTAATTTTGAAAAACTGCCTAATGGTTTTCCAAAATGGTTATATCATTATATATTCCCACCAGCTGTTGTTTCACACCTATGGCAGCATTTGCTATGGGTAGTCTTTTAAAAATTTAACCATTTTATCAGATGAGTATAGTAATTCATTGCAGTTTAATTTGCTTTCCTAAAGTATGAATGATACTGAACATATTTTCATGTGCTTATTTTTATCTGTAAAACCGCCTGTGTGAATTTTTAGTTTGAAAATTTGGCAAATTAAAAAATATTTGCCTTCAAGGCCCTGCCTGGCTTAGGGGTTAAGTGTCTGACTTAAGCTCAGGTTATGATCTCAGGGTACTGGGATCAGACCTTCATCGGGCTCCCTGCTCAGCAAGGAGTCTGCTTGTCCCTCTCGCTCTACCTCTTGCTCCGTTTGTGCACACTCTCTCTCCCTCAAATAAATAAATAAAATTTCTTTTTTTTTAAATTAGTTTTTAAAAAAAAATAAAATAAAATAAATTAGTTTTTTTATTTTTTTTAATTTTTATTTATTTATGATAGTCACAGAGAGAGAAAGAGAGAGAGGCAGAGACATAGGCAGAGGGAGAAGCAGGCTCCATGCACCGGGAGCCCAATGTGGGATTCGATCCCGGGTCTCCAGGATCGCGCCCTGGGCCAAAGGCAGGCACCAAACTGCTGTGCCACCCAGGGATCCCAATAAATAAAATTTCTAAAAAAGTTTGCCTTCTTTATATATTTATAAAGAAAATTATAAAAGTTCTTTATATATTCTATAAATACTTCCTGTAAAAGATATATGTGCTACATAAACTTTATTTTTTTCTTTCATCCCTTTTTCCAGTGATGTTAGAAACAAGCACTCAACTTCACTATATTTGTTAGTTTTCCAGAAATGCCCAAAACAACAATATGCAGTTTTACCCATTTTTTGTATCCTATAAGCAATTGATTAGGAGTATCCAATGGAGATATTTTTGTATATCTCTATTGCCTGATCTATGGCACAGATTATCAATGCTCTTTTCTATGGGAAACAGAGTTTTTAGCATCTTTAATCAGATTAGAGAGTCAATTCTAGAAACTTTAGAACCAATTCAGAAAACTCAATTAAGCTTCTGGTCCTTTAGACTTTCTATACCAAACTCTGTATTAGTCTGAATTCTCCAAAGAGACAGAACCAGTAGCATATAGATACAGACAGATAGATGAGATAGATAGGTAGATGATAGATAGATAGATAGATAGATAGATAGATAGATAGATGCAATGATATTTATTATAAGTGGACTCACTCAGTTGTAAAAGCTGAGAAGTCCCAAGATCTGCAAGCTGGAGACCAGGAGAAGAATTAATATAGTTTCTGTCCAAATCAGAAGGCCTGAGAACCAGGAAAACTGATAGTGTAAATTCTAATCTGAGTTCTAGTCCAAGGGCAGAAAAAGACCAATGTCCCAGCTGGAAGATAGTTAGACAGAAATAGCAAATTCTTTCTTCCTCAGTTTTTTTTGTTCAATTTAGTCTTCTAACGATCAGATGAAGGTCTCCTCCTCCCAATCCCCACACACAAACCTCCAAGCCTCCAAAATTGCTTTACTCAGTTTACAAACACAAGTGTTAATCTTATCCAATAACCAGAATAATTTTTAACTAAAGATCTGGGCACCTTGTAGCCCTGTTGAGACATAAAATTAACCATTATAATCATCAGGGAATTGCTTGTATTTTATGTTATCAAAGAATCACTTAGTATTCTTTTCTGTAGAAAAGATCTTGAATTCTTGGAAAAACAGTATTTTCAGCAAATAAAGCTGATTAGATTTAAACTTTTAATCAGATATTTCAAACGACTCTTATTTTGGGAATCTATAAATTGATAAATTTGAGATTTTAAGAGAATTAAGAACTGATTCTATGGACTTGCTCCTTTTCTTGGTGAATTATTTATACCTAATAAAAAAGCTATTTTACTATATAGATGGAACATATGACAGAAATGTAAAATATCTTAAAATTTTCTCACTATATACTATGATTTAAAGTACTAACCATTGAAACTACATTATTAGCAATGAAATTCAAATTTATAAATTATGATATTTTTCTTTTTTTAGGTCAAACTGAAGAATTCTTAATTTATTGAAATATATTGGTAGTTATCAACATTTCAGGAACTCCACTTTAGTTTGGTTCAGATGCTCTTCAAAGAAAAAAGGAGTTCTTTTATACATGCATTTTCTTATATAAAAGCACAAATGCCTGTATCACTTTGTCATTGAGAAAGGTTAACATATTTAACAAGGATATTAGTAAAAGTTTTAGAGTCTATCATTTAAAACAAAGAAAAATTGTTTAGTGTAAATACAGTTTTTATGAACAAGTTCTCCATATGCTCCCACATTTAGAAATTGCTACTTATGCAGTTCAGGATTTCAGATAATTAAACACATTCTGAAAATGAAAACATCTCCTCTAAACTGAATCACTTAATAGAAAACTAGTTATGTTATTGCCATTGTGTAATTTTGAAAGAAAAACCAAAGTTATCATTTTTCAGTTTGTTAGGAAAATACAGTTTCTTCAACACCAATTTTTTCAGGTAACACATGCAGTAGCCTGACTGATATTCAAGTATGTGGTTTAAAATATCCAGAATATAGAGGAATTCCTATCAGAGTAAAATTCAAGGACTCATACACAAAATTCTTAAATATCTAGACTGTCGTAAGTAATGATAAAAACAAAAGCTACAGTAACTCCAAGCTACCATCTCAATTTTTATAATTTTAGAACTAATAGGAGGCTTTATCTCATTTCTTAGCATTCTTCATATTTTCCTGTCTGCTGATACTTGTGGAACATCGTCCCTTAAAGCATTTGTATATTCTTGGCTTTCTGAATTTTCTTTTTCATCTCTTCATTCTCAGCTTCCTTTCCTGTTTTCTTAATCTCTATTTGGTGTTTCTCAGAATTCTTTGTTTTCTTCATATGACTATATAGGCTCCCTGTGTATTGACTCTTGTGAAATAGTGATCACAATGGAGTTGATGCGCAAGGACAAGTCATATCCCTGTTGTACTATCGAAAGATTAGAATCCATCAACAGACTGATAATATTGATGCTCTAAGCACCTCAAAATCAATAGGTTTAATCTTGTCATTTGGTTGTCTTCAAAAAATTATCCTTTTTCTTTCACCATCCTGGTTCATTATTGAAAATCATGTCTAACTTTCTCTTTAACCATAATATCCAAATATAGCTAGATGCTGAGATGCTAATTTCTTAACATATTTTTATATCTGTCTCCTCCCTGCCACTTCACACCCCCAGCCCCTGCTCACTGCTTAAATTTTTTGCAGGACTTCTATTAAGGTTCTGAATTAGACTTAAAACTCCAGCTTTGTACCAGTTGGCTGGTTTGGTGTTTTCTAGTCACCTTTCGTGTGTGTATCTAAATAAATCACCAAATATTATATTTTCTTCAATACTTGTAACAAACCTTTTTATTTAATATGGGGATTTATGTTGTAAATTACAGTAATAATAATACTATCTTTCTGGTGTGCAAGGCAATTTAAAATATGCCATCTCAATTATTTCATAATAAGGATGTTTTTTCTAAAACATCATAGGGAAATCTTCAAATTCTGGAAACAATAGTATATAAATTATTGTTGCAGCCTGGCTACCATTTAGTGATGAATCCCTGTGAAATTAATACTCATGAATGTTAATGACCTCATTTGATAAATGAACATGTGTCCTAGTTGACTCAAATATTTATTTTGTATCTAAACTTCTGTCTGTGAAAAGATTGGAATCCAATCATTTGCATTAGAAATAAAAAAATCTATTGAATATTCTAAATCTATTGAATATTCTAAGTATCAATTATTCTGTTTATATAGGTTTTTTTAGTCATGCTTCAATTCAATAGTCAAATTCTATTCCCTTAAATATCCTATAATATGCTTAATTGATTTAATGTGGATGTAAATTGAAAAAGAAAGGAACCTATTTTTTTCCTCATAATTCAACCATTGCAGCTTTTCTTATAGGTGCCACTTGGGTAAATGAATCTCATATTTTCTCCACATCTATCCAGTAGAGCCTTGCCTCAGTATTAGCAAACTAGATGAATTCAGTACTTTACTGTTTTTTACTACCTAATATTTTAAATTCAGCATGTCTCCAATGGAGTAAAACTGGATCACATATAAAACCAATCCTATTTGAACAATTTTACACTGTCATGCTTGAAAGTACAGGAAATAACCGGAAAATGAATGTTATAATTCGCTTTTCCCCTGGAAGATAATTTTAACACAATCACTTATGAATATCATTTAAAAACTTTCATATAATCCTTAGGTAACTCTGGTGGGTTGATTTCTGCTCCCTATGAGTATATGCAAAGCATTATACGGTAAAGGGAGGAACCATAAGCTGATAATTTACAAATTCATACCCCAGAGATCCACAGATTCCAACCAGAACTAGAATGCAGCTGTTTAGGGGCCACTAGCATTTTAAAACTACATGTTGGGAAAAATAAAATGATTATTATTATTTTTTTAGTAGAAAAGGACAAAACTTAAGTGTGGAGTGAGAAAGGGAGAAAGAATGAGAGAGAGACAGAGATTAATAAGAACAGAAGAAAAAGGAAAGGAACACTCCAGATTTGAGTAGTAAAAAAAAGAAAAAAACCCATAAAAACAAAAAACACAACTCACATGGATGGAGCTAGAGACTATAATGCTAAGCAAGTGAAATATGCCAGACAAAGAAAGGCATATCCCATATGACTTCACTAATATGTGAAATCTAAGAAACAAACAAGCAAAGAGAGAAAAAAAAAAAAAAAAAAACGGAAAGAGAGAGAGAGGCAAACTAAGAAACATACTTCTAATTATAGAGAACAAACTGATGGTTCCCAGAGGGGAGGTAGGGGGGTGGATAGGTTAAATAGGAGATAGGGATTAAGGAGGGCGCTTGTGGTGAGCACCAGCTGTTGTATGGGAGTGTTGAATCATTAAATTGTACACCTGAAACTAATATTACACTGTATGTTAACTAACTGGAATTAACTAAAAATTAAAAAAAAAAAAAAAACAACTTTGTGTCAAGTTTCACTAAACCAAAATAATCCCAGAAAGAAATTGATGATCTGAAGTACTAGAGAGAAGATAAAAAAGTAAACCAACTGGAAATTCAGTTTGGGACAGTTCATAACGAGGGGTGGTTGTTGTAAAGGATGCATAGGACTTTGTTAACCACAGGTATTTCTTTAGTGGTTGTGGCCGGTTCTATGGTCCTGGCATATCTGTATTAGTGCCCGTGTCTGACAAATAAGCAACTGTTTCTGTGTTACTGTCATGTGTATGCTAGAAGTTGTCTCATCAATTGATTAATTCATTCAACTTGTTCTAGAGGGATATGAGAATTATATTAGCTTAAGCATTATAACTTGATTTCTTAAATGAGATTCTGTCTCATGGCCATATATTTAAAAATAGGCAGGCTATTTTTATTTCAAGTCCCATCCATAGTAATTTATCTACACTATCATTGCATTTAAGTAAAATGATGGTAAATGAGATAAAACATAGAGTGATATTAACTAAGATATATCACCCCTAAATATGTCCAAATGATATCTATTTCTAGATTTATTAAGAAATTTTTTATGAAAAAACATCAGCAGAAATAATTTTTCTCTAGTTTGTTATTTGAAAAATAACACTCACAAAAACTTCATATTCAATATTTCACCCCCACTGGCCTTTAAAAAAATTTTCCAAATAGTGAGCTTTGTGTCATTGCATGTGCTAAATTAAAAATACAAAGTGGCATATGGATGTTTACAGTACAAGAAATAGGAGATATATATTTTATTTAGATTTTTTTTTTACTTCACTCTCCAAGTTTTAAAGGAATTTTGGAAAGGCATTTTATTTAAAAAAAATGCAATGTTTATTATATTGAGGTTTCAGATATGTAATACCTAGCATCGGATTGTGTTGCAGTGGATCACTAGTCAAAGAAATTGTTAGTGGCCTGTCCATTTTTCCTGATTTTTTGCTGGTAGAGTTTGACATGTTTGGGCAACAGCAAGATCACACCTGATAATGGATCAAGATTGCTCTAAGCCAACTAAGGTTCTGATGTTCTTTTTCTTTTTATTCTTTGCTGCTAGTAGTAACCTTGTAATCTACTTCTAGCCAATAAAAGGCTAAAGGGAGGTCTTTTAGAAAGAAGAGGGTTATCTTGAAAAACCATCACTTTTCTAGTCAATGACATAGACATGGTGGCATCACTTTCTCTGAATATATTTTATTCCTTCCTTAAACAGTTATTGAGGCCTGGACTTATAACATATATACATCTTGCAAACACAAATAATATAATCAAGTCATTTGCAAAGACGCTGTTGAATATCTGAATCAATATCACTGGCCACAAATACACAGACATCTTGGTATTGGGAAATAGTGATCTTTATTTATTTTTTAAAGATTTTATTTATTGTTCATGAGAGACACGGAGAGCTAGGCAGAGACATAGGCAGAGACAGAAGCAGGCTCCCTGAAGGGAGCCTGATGCAGGAATGGATCCCAGGACCCTGGGATCACTACCTCAGCTGAAAGCAGACACTCAACCACTGAGCCACCCAGGTGTCCTAATCTTTATTCTTTTTTAAAGGCATCTATCTATCTATCTATCTATCTATCTATCTATCTATCTATCATCATCTATCATCATCTATTATATGAGAGTGTGAACAGGGGAAAGGGTAGAGGGAGAGGGAAAGAGAATCTCTATCAGACTCTACATTGAGAATGGAGCTCAACATGGGACTAGATCCCAGGACCCTGGTATCATGACTTGAGCCAAAACGAAAAGTTGGACACTTAACCAACTGAGTACCCTAGGAATATAGTAATCTTTAATTAAGCCACTGTCAGTTGGATTTTCTTTATTCTTGCTTTCGAAAGAACTTATCTCTGATGCAACGGCAACCACTGAAATTTGCCTGAGGTGTTAATATTACAACATTGGTATGTGAATTTATATCTATATGTATGAACACATGTTCTGTATCTACTATGTAAAAACCAAACACCTGTCTCCAAATTGTAATTTAGCTTCTTTTTCATCTCCTGGTATCTCTCGGGTAGGTACCTACCATTCTCAGCCTCAGATATTTCAATGTGAAATATGTCTGGACATTTCATCAGCATCTCAATCATTCATATTTATTTGATTTTCTTAGATAGCTAATGTGCAACGAAACTAAAAGCTTTTGATTGTTTTCTATTGTAAGAAGTTTTGTACCACTAATGTTTAGGTAATATGTACAGGGATAAAGGATGCCCGATGAATTGACATGTTAGAACCGCTCAATCCCTTATATTTTCTTGACTCTCCTTTTACTGTTGTTCATTCTCTGTGGTTTGAAGATACTCCTGGTTCTTAAGAAAGTGAAACATAGTGACCACTGGAATTATCAGTGGACCAAACTATCAAGTAACGCTGCACTAAGAAGCTTAGAGGAAGCACCCAGTTTCTGATAAAAGTTCATTGGAAATGCCTGGGTGCTCAGTGGTTGAGCATCTGCTTTTGGCCCAGGGTGTGATTCTGGGGTCCCGTGAACAAGTCCCACATCGAGTTCCCTGCATGGGGCCTGCTTCTCCCTCTGCCTATGTCTCTGCCTCTCTCTCTCTCTCTCTCTCTGTGTCACTCATGAATTAATAAATAAAATTTCTTAAAAAAAGTTTAGTGAATTAATGGTAACCTGAAGCATCAAAACAAATTTTAGCAAAGAAATGATTGCTCAGGGCAGCTCAGGCTAAAAGGGAAAATGCTACATATATATTAGTGTTCAATAGGTTATATTTGATGTGTATGTGTATGTACATACATATACATATTTGTAGTTGCATGTCATCTGGTTAGTGAATATTTTGCCTGCTGTCTATTTATTACCACTATTTTCTGAAATATGACTATACTCCAGTTTCCTTGAAAAGATCTGGTATATTGCCTAACACCAAATTTGGGGGGCACGGGGGCACATTCTTTTAAAAATTGCTGTTATTTGAACTTTCCAGTCAGTTATACCAATTTTATTTTTTTCAGAAATATTATTTATTTATTCATGAGACACAGAGAGAGAGAGAGTCAGAGATATAGGCAGAGGAAGAAGTCAGCTCCCTGTAGGGAGCCTGATGAAGGACTCGATCCCAGGACCCCAGGATCACAGCCTGAGCCAAAGGCAGATGCTCAAACACTGAGCCACCCAGGTGCCCCATACCAATTTTAATTTAAATATTCTCAATTTTATAATTTCAAAAAACTCATTATTTTGTAGATAAATGTAGAATATATGTGTTTTACTATTTGATCAATTCATATAATTTCAGGAATATTCTTCATTATTAAAGAAGAAATCTTTGAAAAATACCAGTATTGACCAGTATCAGTATCATCTCTGTCACTTTATCAAATATATAAAGGCTTTGAATAATTAGAGACAAATACAGTTAAAATTTTCAAACTGAGGGTGCCTGGGTGGATCAACGGTTGAGCATCTGCCTTTGACTCAGGTCATGATCCTGGGGTCCTGGGATCGAGTCCCACATCAGGTTCCCTGTGAGGATCCTGGTTCTCCCTCTGCCTGTGTCTCTGCCTCTCTCTCTCTCTGTCTTTCATGAATAAATAAATAAAATCTTTAAAAATTTTTTCAAACTGTATTAAATATATGCAGTAATACCATAGCATATTTAATTCAACAAGTTTATATTTCCCAAGAGAAATGAGAAACACATTTATGAAACAAATAAACCTTGACTTCTGATGGACAGATTAGCAAAAATAGTAAGTTTTAGATATCTTTTGTCATTGCTGCTACTTAGGATCTCTTAGTGACTTCTGTTTGCTGCCCTAATCTTTAGAGTAATTATAAAATGTTAAACCTGTATTGGTAATCTATATCTATCAGGAAACCTTCTTGATTTTAACTGAACAATAATGACAAAAAAAGATTTTCATTTCACTGAACTAAACATTTGTAATTAAATCACAGGATTGAAAAAAGATTAAACACTAATTAGGTGTAAATTATGGATTACAGAGTCCCCGTTTTATTGAGTTGGCATCAAATCCTACCAGTATTCAGAAAGAATATTCATTTGTTAATGATGTTTATTAATTGGTAATCATAGGCAGTACATGGTCATTACTAATTGCTCTACTAAAATATTTCAGGAGCATTTAGTCCCACTAGTATTTGGATATCATTTTTGAATTTTTTTTTCAAAGAACTGTTTAAAGATGGTCTCACGCTGTCATCCAATGTAAAAAATATTTCACCGAAAATGATCCTGTGATGGTTTTATGAGTTTCCAAGGGCAACACTGATTTTTTAAAAATTGTTACATCACCTTACTAACAATATGATCACTGAATCTATTCATTTTATTTCTTAAACATTTATAGAACAGAATACCCACCTCCATCACTATACTCTTAACCTTAACCAAGTTCTCATCGTTGTCTTCATGAATTTCAGGAAGAGCCTCCCAGACGATTTCACTTTCAGGATTTTTCCCGTATTATTCATTCAATCTACTCCTCCCAGACTGCTCTTTCTAGATTACAAAAATAATCATGATGCATTCATGTTTAAATTGTGTCAGCAGCTCCTTATCCTAAATAACGTTCTTATGCAATTGGCTGAGTGATTCAGACCTCCCTATACTTCCACCCTTATCTCCCGTTGTGAGATATACATATATATCATGCTCAATAATTGGTGAACTCTTTTGTGTTTCCTGAACATGCAACATTGTTTACGAAAAATGTGTTTTGAGGGGATCCCTGGGTGGCTCAGCAGCCAGTTAACGCCTGCCTTCGGCCCAGGGCGTTATCCTGGAGTCCCAGGATTGAGTCCCGCGTCGGGTTCCCTGCATGGAACCTGCTTCTCCCTCTGCCTGTGTCTCTGCCTCTGTGTGTGTGTGTGTATGTGTGTGTGTGTGTGTGTGTGTCTCATGAATAAATAAATAAAATCTGTGTTTTGAGAAGTGATGCATGAGCTAATTCTTAGGAGATAAATATAATCTAGTAGACATTCATCAACTTTACCAAAATATGTAGTTTTCCCTAAATAATTCACACTTTTCGCACTTGGAACATGCCATTACCTTTCTTTTTTTTTTTTTTTTTTTTTTTTTTTTTTTTTTTTTTTTTTTTTTTTTTCATTTTTATTTTTATTTTTATTTTTATTTTATTTTTTTTCCTTTTTTTCTTTTTTTATTTTTATTTTTTTTTAATTGGTGTTCAATTTACTAACATACAGAATAACACCCAGTGCCCGTCACCCATTCACTCCCACCCCCCGCCCTCCTCCCCTTCTACCACCCCTAGTTCGTTTCCCAGAGTTAGCAGTCTTTACGTTCTGTCTCCCTTTCTGATATTTCCCACACATTTCTTCTACCTTCCCTTATTTTCCCTTTCACTATTATTTATATTCCCCAAATGAATGAGAACATATAATGTTTGTCCTTCTCCGACTGACTTACTTCACTCAGCATAATACCCTCCAGTTCCATCCACGTTGAAGCAAATGGTGGGTATTTGTCATTTCTAATAGCTGAGTAATATTCCATTGTATACATAAACCACATCTTCTTTATCCATTCATCTTTCGTTGGACACCGAGGCTCCTTCCACAGTTTGGCTATCGTGGCCATTGCTGCTAGAAACATCGGGGTGCAGGTGTCCCGGCGTTTCATTGCATTTGTATCTTTGGGGTAAATCCCCAACAGTGCAATTGCTGGGTCGTAGGGCAGGTCTATTTTTAACTGTTTGAGGAACCTCCACACAGTTTTCCAGAGTGGCTGCACCAGTTCACATTCCCACCAACAGTGTAAGAGGGTTCCCTTTTCTCCGCATCCTCTCCAACATTTGTTGTTTCCTGCCTTGTTAATTTTCCCCATTCTCACTGGTGTGAGGTGGTATCTCATTGTGGTTTTGATTTGTATTTCCCTGATGGCAAGTGATGCAGAACATTTTCTCATATGCATGTTGGCCATGTCTATGTCTTCCTCTGTGAGATTTCTCTTCATGTCTTTTGCCCATTTCATGATTGGATTGTTTGTTTCTTTGGTGTTGAGTTTAATAAGTTCTTTATAGATCTTAGAAACTAGCCCTTTATCTGATATGTCATTTGCAAATATCTTCTCCCATTCTGTAGGTTGTCTTTGAGTTTTGTTGACTGTATCCTTTGCTGTGCAAAAGCTTCTTATCTTGATGAAGTCCCAATAGTTCATTTTTGCTTTTGTTTCTTTTGCCTTCGTGGATGTATCTTGCAAGCCATTACCTTTCTCTACAATGCGTTTTGTCTGTAGCTTTCAGCATCTGGCTAACTTTTACTTATTTTTTCTAGCTCACAAGCTGGTTTTTCAAAGAAATAGTTTGGAATATTCTCAGTGGGTTCACTGTCCCAAAATAACTAGTCAGTATCTCTTTCTCCCTCCTCCCCACCAATGTGTGTGTATTCCTCTAGACATTTTTACCCATCCTTCTCGCTTTTCTACACCATGTAACTAGATCTAAAATGAATTTAATTAAAGTTCTAATTTAGATTTTTGATGGCACTTAGTCTGTGCCTCAGCCCATCTCAGGTATCAGAATTAATCACACTAGTTTTATTTCTTGAAATGTCACTGACAAGTTTTGGATGCATCATCATGGTGGTCTCAGAAAAAAATTGGGATGTGTTATCTTTTCTGTTCTCCAATAGAGTTTGTTCAAGATTGTCATTTCTTATGGAAATGATTTAAAACATATTTCTTTAATGTCTATCTATCAATTTAGATTTTCTATGTCTTTGAACTTTGGTATGATTTCTCTAGAGATTTTTCTGTTCTCTATATATTGTCAAATGTATTAGCATAGATTTGTTTGTACTATTTTCTTAATATTCTTTATAGATTTTTAAATCAGTAGCAATGCCCTTTTATTTCTAAAATAATCAACTTGTCTTCTTTTTCCCTTTTCTTAATCATTATTGGTAGGGTGTTATTAACTGTATTAATATCTTCAAAAAAACAGTAATTGACTTTGTTCATTGTTTTGTATTTTAAGACTTTTTTTTCCTTGAATTTGCTCTCCTATTTAAAATATTTCTTCTGTTTTACATTTAATATTTTACCTTACTATTATTTAGTATTTAAAATCAAACTTAAAGGATTTATTTTTACCTTTCTTCTTCTTTTCTAACATGAATTCAAGACTGTTTTTTATTTTATGCACTAAGTTGGATAAATTCCCCAAATTTTGATGTTATTCAGTCACTATATTTCAGTCCTAAAAAAAAAATCCTGTTACAATTACTCCTTGGATCAATTAATTTTATACAAGTACTCTAATTTTAGAAATACAACTTAAAAAAAACTTTATTTATTTGACAGAGAAAGAGAGAGAGCACAAGCAGATAGAGCAGCAGACAGAGGGAGAGGGAGAAGCAGGCTCCCTGCTGAGCAGAGAACCAGATGTTGGGCTTGATCCATGGACCCTGGGATCATGATCTGAGCCTAAGGCAGGTGCTTAACCAACTGAGACACCCAGGTGCCCCCAAAATATAGCTTTTTAAGTTAGCTTTTTTCTGCATTAGTTCTGTGTTGTCACATAATACATTCCAGGTACTTTTGAT
Source organism: Canis lupus dingo (assembly GCF_003254725.2). Taxonomy (NCBI): domain Eukaryota; kingdom Metazoa; phylum Chordata; class Mammalia; order Carnivora; family Canidae; genus Canis; species Canis lupus. The sequence goes on from NC_064248.1 coordinate 45,563,143, forward strand.
ATTTTGAAATTTGTTGAATCCTTATTTCATCATATGTTCCACATACACTTGAAAAAAATTAAAACTCTGTGTTTTTTTTGGTGTAATGTATAATCTTATCAATCAGACTATGTTTGTTAATTTTATTGTTAATATTATCCATGTCCATAGACTTTTCCTACCTTAAGATTGAAAACATACTGTTAAAATCTCTCACAATGATTGTGGATTTTCCTATTGTTCTTCCTGACACTGTAATTTTTTTTTTTGTTTTACATATTTTGAAGCTGTGAATTCCACTTAGGATTATAATATCTTCCTATCATATTGACCCACTTTTAATTATGAAATACTATTCAGCACTGGGAATGCTTCTTGCTTTAACGTGTAATTTGTCTGATATTAGTATAGTTTCTACATACAATTTGGATGGATTTTAATAGCATACTTTTCATTATTGTAGAGTCAGTATTTCTGTTCTCTATATCTAAAGTATGTTTTGGTTAAATAACATTTGAGTTTTTTTCCCACAATTCTGATAATCAGTCTTTTATTAGGAATGTGGACTACATTAATATTTAAATTAGTTACTGACATGTTTGGGCTCATATTTACTATTTCACTATTCATTTTATCTTTGGCCCATATATTTTATATATTCTTTGTTCTTCCATTTTTACTGACTTTCAATTAACAAAAATTAATTATTCAAATTTTTGTTCCATTAGTGTCCTAATTATAATACATTTTACAATTTTTAATGTCCATCATGCAGATAAAAACATTTCCCTCACTTAAAATAATTTTATTCTTTTTTACACTTTATTTATTTATTTGAGAGAGAGCACAAGCAGAGGGAGGGGCAGAGAGAGAAACAGACGCTCTGCTGAGCAGGGAGCCCCATGCAGGTCTCCCTCTCAGGACCCTGTGATTATGACCTGAGCCAAAAACAGACACTTAACTGACTGAGCCACCCAAGTGCTTCTTAAAATACTTTTATTTTTTTAAAAAAATAGAGAGATACCATGTGTTTAAAACATGTTACAGGGATCCTTGGGTGGCTCAGCAGTTAAGCGCCTGCTTTCAGCCCAGGGCATGATTCTGGAGTCCTAGGATCGAGTCCCACATCAGGCCCCCTGCGTGGAGCCTGCTTCTCCCTTTGCCTGTGACTCTGCCTCCCTCTCTCTCTCTGTCTGTATCTCTCTTGAATAAATAAAAAAAAAACCTAAAAAAATAAAAAATAAAAAATAAAACATGTTACATGTATATCTTATGCTCTGGTAACTCTTCCCCCTATTATTTGTTATTTTCAGTGCTTCACTTTGAATATCTTCTATTTTTTTGTCTTGTAAGTAATTAATTTCTTGAACAACTATGTTCAAACTGTTATGACAATCATTAGTCAAGATTTTAATTTCAGATAGTTTGTTTTTCTTTCTGGAGTATTGCTGAATTTTTTTTCATAAATTCCAATATTCCTGTAAAATGGTCTATTTTCTCACCTCTGACTCTATTTTCTTGCTCTTATAATCAAATTATTTGAAAGTTCTTCATACTAAATCTACGTCTGAATAGACTATAGATCTGCTTCTATTTCTGTTTTTTCTCTTCATTGTGTCATACATCTTTGCATCTTCCTCTGCCTCATAATACCTTATTATACACCAAATATTGTGTTTAAAAACAATATACACTCCAAATAGTATTATCTTCTACTACAGAGATTTCCCCATTTCTTTGTTCGGTAAGTAAGGTCCAAGGCTGATCATCCCAATCTATTTAACTATTACACTTGGCCTCTATCTAGGTGGCACTTTTAATAGAACTCTTTTTTAAAAAATATTTTATTTATTTATTCATTCATGAGAAACACAGAGAGAGAGAGAGAGGCAGAGACACAGGCAGAGGGAGAAGCAGGCTCCATGTAGGGAGACCCACGCGGAATTCGATCCCGGGTCTCCAAGATCATGCCCTGGGCTGAAGGCAGGCGCTAAACCGCTGAGCCACCCAGGGATTCCCTAGAACTCATTTTTGTTTAAAGAGTTTATTTATTTATTTATTCATGAGAGACCCACAGAGAGAGGCAGAGGGAGAAGCAGGCTGTCCACAGGGAGCCCATTATGGGACTGGATCCTGGGACCCCGGGACCATGCCCTGAGCTGAAGGCAGATGCTCAACCACTAAGCCACCCAGGTGTCCCAATATAACTCCTTTTATATTTGTTTTAAGCCTGACTCTTGGATATGGCCTTTAGGGCTTCTGACTGAGACTTTTGTGGATCATGATTCCCTCAGCTACAGAAGTCTTTATGAGATTAACCTCTTTAGAATTCCCCACCCCCGCTCCCAGCATCCTACTGATGGAGCTTCAAAAACTGGCAGTATGGGGATCCCTGGGTGGCACAGCGGTTTAGCGCCTGCCTTTGGCCCAGGGTGTGATCCTGAAGACCCGGGATCGAATCCCACGTCGTGCTCCTGGTGCATGGAGCCTGCTTCTGCCTCGTTCTCTCTCTGTGACTATCATAAATAAATAAAAATTTTAAAAAAACAAGCAAAAAAAAAAAAAATCCTGCAGTATGTTGATCGGTAGGATGACCTTATCCCTGGAGCTGTCCCTCTTGCCTAGTTATTTTTGTTCTCTAAGCACTGGGAGATTGCAAGAAATTTTACTCTGCCTTTAAAAGCTTTGGCCTAATTTCCAAGTCTCCCTCATGGCCCGGGAAGTCAGTAAAGGTTTCAGAGGGAAATAAATAACTGTGTTAGCATCTTCTGAAGTTTCCAATCTGTTATTCACATGCTGTATTAGTCTCCGTGTGCCACCATAACAAGATTCCACAGACTGGGTGACTTGAACGACAGAAATTTATTTTCTCCCTGTTCTGGAGGCTGGCAGGCCAAGATCAGGGCTCCAGCAGAACTGGCTTCTGGTGAAACCTTTCTCTCAGCTTGCAGATCAAGTCTTCTCACTGTGTCCTCGCATGACCTTTTCTCTGTGTGTATGCATGGAGAGAGAGAGTTGTGGTGTCTCTTCCTTTTCTTATGTCCTTTTGAGCATCCACTGACGGAAAGTGCCTTTACCAAACCTCAGAATATATCTTGGCAAGAGTTTCTAGCACTCTAAAAGCCAGTGGGGAAACTATATTAGGAAATGAATGCTTTTTAAATCCTTTTCAAATTGCATTCATTCAGTTATTTGGCACCTACTTTGTGTTCTACACTGCTATGATCTGAATATTTGTGTCTCCCAGAATTCATATGTTGAAATTCCTTTTTAAAATTTTTTTATAAAGATTTTATTTATTTATTTATTTGACAGAGTGAGACAGAGAGACAGCAGAAGCAGAGGGAATGGCAGGCAGAGGAAGAGGGGAAGGAGGCTCCTGGCTGATCAGAGAGCCCAATGTGGGGCTGAATCCCAGGACCCTGGGACCATGAACTGAGCTGAAGGCAGATGCTTAACCGATAGCCACTCAGGTGCCCCACATTTTGAAATCCTAAAATCTGATATGATGGAATTAGGAGGAGGGGCCTTGAGGAAGTGCTTAGGTCATGAGTGTGGAGCCCATATGACTGGAGTTAGTGCCCTTATAACAGGCCCCAAAGAGCTTGCGAGCCCCACTTCACCATGCAAGGATAGTGAGAAGCCGGCAGTCTATAGTTCAGAAGAGGGGCCTCAGTGACTATGTTGGCATTCTGACATCAGACTTCCCGCCTCCAGAACTGTGAGAAATAAGTTTGTTGTTTATAGCCCTCCCAATCTGTAGTATTTTGTTATAGCAGCCTGAACAGACTAAGGTAGGCATCTTCCTAGCTGCTGCTTGAGGATGTGATTTTAACAGATAAATCTCTACCATTATGCTTATAATATTCTAGTCTGAGATAGATACAAAAAAAATATTAGTTGCAGTTCTAAGGGTTACAAAAAATAAAATAAAGCAGAGTGAGAAGATGGTGAGAAATAGGAAATATACTTATTTTGGGTAAAATACTCTAAAGAGGAGACAGTTGAATAGAGACCTGAAAAGCAGAGGAATGAGCCAGGCAGATGTCTGGAAGGTAACATGTCCTGCAGAAGAAACAAGTACAGAGCTCTTGTAAGAGCATATGCTGCATTTGGAAAGACTGTCCTATAATACTTCTAAAATACTTCTTCTGGTCTTCCTTTTAATTAGTGAAGAATTGATTCTTGGAGTGGAGTTACATTTTTTCATCTTAGATAAATATATTAATTCTCTTTTACCTTTAATTTATATCATATTCTCATCATTCATTATTCTTCAATAAGTTATAACAATTGTTACTGTGTAGTGGAAGTTAAGTAAAATTGTGGTAGCTAATAGTTATTCAACCCTCATTACACGTTTCTAAGAGAGAATGGTAAATTTTACATACAAAGCTTAATTTCCCCCAAATACTCCCTATTTATTTTGTAGAGGAAAATATCTTTAGCCTCTTTTGTAAGACAAAGAAGAGGCTCAAAACAGATGAGAAATTTTCCTGATTTTGTGCACATAGAAGATTGGGAAAGTAGAAACAGTATGTGTGGAGGACTGTACTAAAGAGGGCAGATATAAATATTAATAAGACTTTTGCCCTGCTCTTGGGGGATTCATGAGCCATTAAGACAGGTGTAGAAAGAGACAGTTAAACTGTGACCTAATATGCAGTACAGAAGTTGCTCACAGAGTTGACATAACAGCATGGTCAATGAGCATCTGAGGCTTCCTGTATAAATTCATAGCCCTGCAGGATAAGAATGAGGCTGATGAGCTTGAGTCCAAATTAAAGAGTATGAAAGAGAGAAGAAATTGCCAGATCAGAATGTAGGCATAAAGGGACTCCTGTATGCTAGAGAATCAAGACACATTCCTATCATAATTGGAGCAGGGGGCTATACGGGTAAAGCAGGAGACAGAACTTGCAAGAGTCATGAAACATCTATATAGCAAATTCAAAAGCTTAGACTTTATTTTCTTTACAGTGATGAGCTATTCAAAGTGTGTGAGCAGAGAAGTGATATTCTTTGGATTTTTGCTTTATAAAGAGGAGTCCATTGATTTTGTAGGGAGTATAATGTAAAATGAATAAACTGATCTAAGAATAGCTATTGAAATGCATTTTATACTACTACACTTCAAAGGTCACAGCAAAGCACCCATCTCATGTGTGAGCAATAGTTATTAAGGATATTTCCTTTTACATGTATAGTTTTTTTCTTCATTTTATTTTTAATTCAGCTGACAAGGGGACCTAGTCTACTTTTTTATGCTAAAATGACTTAAAATATTTGTGTGTTAGCTAGTGCTTGAATTTTTAATTAAAATTTATGATATTGATTATGTTTATAGATATTGATTTTCTTAGATGGCAAATGTTGGCCTGAAGGAATTTAGTTTTGTTTTCTATTAAGCCCTGAATATAGTTATAAAAATATAATGAAGAGTTAATTAGTTTATGCCATGTATTGGACTTACCAACAGTATTGGGAAATAAACTTTTAAGATCGTATTTTTCTATTTTATCTGCTAATTATTTGAAAATTAGTTGACACATTAAGGATGACCCACCCTATGAGTATATTTAATTTACAAATATAATACCATACACATTCCTATACTGTTTGGAAAATTCATCAAATTTTTATATAGACAGGCTTATGTTAAAATTTTCTTTTGCCCAAACCATGCAATTATTTAATTCAGCCTTTAGCTGGGACTAATACTTAAACATCAGAATGCTTGACTGGCTGAATAAACAATTTTTAGTATTTTTATTCATAAAAGAGATAAAAAGGACCCTAACTGAATAGGTATTTTAGACTTGGAAAGGCATATGATTGTTTAGAGATTATTTTTACTACAAAAATACATAATGATTTCATGATATAATTGCATGATACTATAAGTATACTTATTGTATACTATAACTGGTACTGTAAGTAATGAAGACATTTTTAAAAATATTATTCTATAGGCTCATATTTTGCTATTGAGTTTCCATCTTGTCCAGTGAGATGATCTCAGGATAACTGATGTAACATTTGGCAGGATAGCAAAAGTCAGTTTTTTTCTACACAACTTTCTCCCCTATCATATTAGTAGAGATGAAAGACAGCAGAATCAGGCTTTTGTGGAAATGCTTTACGAATAGGCTGATTGTTCCTATGAGGAATTCCTGGAACATATAGCATATTACATAATCTGCACACTTTAAGAAATATATTTTACAGGCATACCTTGGAGACATTACAGGTTTGGGTTCCAGACTGCTACAATAAGGTGAATATCGCATTAAAGCAAATCAAATGATTTTTTTGTTTGTTTTCCAGTGCATACAAGTTATGTTTACACAACACTATATTAAGTAGCGATGGTGTCATGTCTACAAAAGACAATTTTTTTTGCATATTTTTTATTGGAGTTCGATTGCCAACATATAGTATAACACCCAGTGCTCATCCCATCAAGTGCCTCCCTCAGTGCCCATCAACCAGGTACTGCATCCCCCACCCACCTCCCCTTGCACCACCCCTTGTTCGTTTCCCAGAGTTAGGAGTCTCTCATGTTCTGTCACCCTCACTGATATTTTCACTCATTTTCTATCCTTTCCCCTTTATTTCCTTTCACTATTTTTATATTCCCAAAATGAATGAGACCACATAATGTTTGTCCTTTTCTGAGTGACTTATTTCACTCAGCATAATACCCTCCAGTTCCATCCACCTTGGAGCAAATAGTGGGTATTCGTCATTTCTAATGGCTGAGTAATATTCCATTGTATACAGAGACCACATCTTCTTTATCCATTCATCTCTTGATAGACACCAAGGCTCCTTCCACAGTTTGGCTATTGTAGACATTGCTGCTGTGAACATCGGGGTGCAGGTGTCCCCACGTTTCACTGCATCTGTATCTTTGTGGTAAATCCCCAGCAATGCAATTGCTGGGTCGTAGGACAGATCTATTTTTAACTCTTTGAAGAGCCTCCACACAGTTTTCCAGAGTGGCTACACCAGTTCACATTCCCACCAACAGTGTAAGAGGGTTCCCTTTTATCCGCATCTCTCCAACATTTGTGGTTTCCTGCCTTGTTAATTTTCCCCATTCTCACTGGGGTGAGGTGGTATCTCATTGTGGTTTGGATTTGTATTTCCGCTGGCCAGTGATGTGGAGCATTTTCTCATGTGCATGTTGGCCATGTCTATGTCTTCCTCTGTGAGATTTCTGTTCATGTCTTTTGCCCATTTCATGATTGGATTGTTTGTTTCTTTGCTGTTGAGTTTAATAAGTTATTTATAGATCTTGGATACTAGCCCTTTATCTGGTAGGTCATTTGCAAATATCTTCTCCCATTCTGTAGGTTGTCTTTTGGTTTTGTTGACTGTTTCTTTTGCTATTCAGAAGCTTTTTATCTTGATGAAGTCCCAATAGTTCATTTTTGCTTTTGTTTCTCTTGCCTTCATGGATGTATCTTGCAAGAAGTTGCTGTGGCCAAGTTCAAAAAGGCTGTTGCCTGTGTTCTCCTCTAGGATTTTGATGGATCCTTGTCTACATTTAGATCTTTCATCCATTTTGAGGCTCAGGTCATGATCTCTGGGTTGTGAGATCAAGCCCCATGTTGGGCTCATGTTTGCCACAGAGTCTGTTTGAGATTCTCCCTCCTTCTCCCTCTGCCCTTCATGTTTGTGCTCTCTCTCTAAAAATAAGTAAATAAAAAAACCAATTACATACCTTAATTAGAAAATACTTTATTGCTAAAAAATGCTTTCAGTGAGTCATAATCACTGATCACAGATCACCATAATAGTGTATAATACATTAATATATATTGTATATGTAAATTACATATAATAAAGAATATAATAATGGAAAAGTTTGAAATATTGCTAGGATTACCAAAATATGACAGAAAGACAAAGTGCTCAAATGCTGTTAGAAATATGGTGCCATTAGAGTTGATGGATGGAGGGTTGCCACAAACTTTTGATTTGTAAAAAATGTAACATCTATAAAGCATTATAAAGTGAAGCATAGTGAAACAAGGTATGCCTGTATATACAATTATTTTATTATTAATTATTTCAATTATAATTAATGGGTTTAATGTATTTTGCTACCCACACAGTAGAGCCTCTGTTTGTATATTAAATATTGAGAAACTTATTTAAATGATCACTTATCTCAAAAATATTAATTGAACATTTACTATGTGTAAGGTTGTATGCTAGGCACTTGAAATATAGCAGTAGGTAAGAGCTAGTCTCTGCCTTCAGTGAGTCCACAGTAAGGGGAATAAAATAAGTAAAAAGATTATTTTTGTACAAGTAAAGATATTTCAGATATTAATATAATATTGAAAATGATAGATAAGAGATAAAAGCATGAATATCTACTTTTGTTATTTATGTATTTACTTATTTATTTATTTATTTATTTATTTGAGAGAGAGAATGAGTATACGAGGAAGGGAGGAGCCGAGGAAGAGGGACAAGCAGACTCTGCACTGAGCCTGGAGCCCCACACAAGGCTCCATCCCATGACCCTGGAGATCATGACCTGAGCTAAAATCAAGAGTTCTGATGCTTAACTGACTGAGCTACCCAGGTTTCCCTTTATTTTGTCTTAAAAATAAACTAACCAAAATAAAGTCTCCATGCTATAGTTATATCACATTACATAATGTCTGAATATGGGCCATTCTACAGTGTAATTCCTTAGAATTAAAACTGATATTTTTCAGGTACTCAGTCTTGCTAAATTATGTTCAAAGAGATCTATATGTGTTAGTCACTTCTTTCTCAGAATAATCTAATGAGATCGGTACTATGGTTATCTCCAATTTTGCAATGGAGGACACTGAGATTCCAAGTGTTAGATAACACTCTCCAAATAGAGAACATGGAGGTGGAAATGACAGTTATGCTCTGTCAATTTGGATTAAGATTATATGTGCTTAATCATTTATCTGCTGCAAAAGGTGATAAATGTGCTGCTCTGGTAGACTGAGTATTTTGGTTGAAAGTACACTGAAGACATGGTTTGATAAAATCCGTTGTTTGAAAAATCCGATTTCATTTGATTAACTTATCCTAATATGTAACAGATAGTGCCTTTTTATCAAGGAGATACTTCACAAATAACATGATCAAAATTTTGATGAAACATTTGCAAATTGCATGACAAAGTTTGAATTATTCTATTTTTCTAATTAGAAAACTTTCTCTTGCCTTTAAAAAAGGAAGATTAAAAGATTAAAATTACCTAAACATTCTCTGGGTGTACATCATTTTTGTAATGTATTCAACTCGTAATTCAACACCTATTGGTAATTTGTACATTGGAAAATGATTAGAAAGTGTTGGGCATTATCCTGATCCCTATGGAACTAAAAATCAAAAAAGCATAACTTCCTACAGAAAGGTGTGAAAGAAAAGACTCTAGGGAAATTTTACAGGAGCTAATTAATTCAGTCTGCCACAATAATGTTGCAACATTCACTTTATAAGGTTTCTTTCTGAAAATTAGATGTTAGTTTTGAAGTGTTAATATATTAAAATTCATGCAAATTATCTCAAATAGTTGCTAACTTATGGATTTTCATTTGTTACAACAGTTGTAGGCTTTACAGAATCAAATATGCAAATGTTGAGTGATCTAAAGAAAAAAATTCTTGGGCATGATTAATTGCCAAATTCTTTTATCTGAAAGAATTGAGATGAAACTATTTTTATTAAGATTATTCATGTTCATTTAAAATGGTGGATTGATATACTGAAGTTAAAATGGGCTCAAGCGAGACCAAAGTGTTTGTTATTTAGGAAAAAACAACCACCTCTAAAAATATGCTAATAATTAAAGAATGTAGGATGCCTTCAGAGGATTCATCATAGTGTGCAGCCAAATTTATGTACAACATATCACCTAAAAATAGCCATTGATAAATAAAATAGAAATTTTGATTCTCAATACATAATAAGGGACAAGTAAGTCATTGCCACTATCATACTGATCACTTACTATGTTCCAGATGTTGTCTTAAGTGCCTTGCATTTACTATCTATTAAAAAAGAAAGAATTTCCAATAATCCTCAAGCAAAATTTGAGAAAATAAACTCTAGTTTAAGGTGAAAAAACTATGTAGTAGGAACTCAACAAGAGAGAAATCAGAGATCAGTTTTTGTTGGTTTGTATTTTGTTCATTTATTTAAATATAGCTCAGTGTATCCTGAATTAGATTCAAAACTGTGTGTATACTATTGTGACAGATATGTGCATAATATTATGAAAAATGAATTTCTATTGCTTCATTTGTCTTTTTATGTAGATACAGCTGGGGATGGACAAGAGCTGTATTCTAATTGTTTAAAAAAATTAGAAATTCTTCTAAGATTTTTGGCATTCCTGAAAGCAATTCCTGTGGGAAAATTGGATGTGATCTTTCTAAAGCTTTTTCTTCAAAGATTAGTTTTTATGGAAAAATTAGCTGATATAAACGACATTATTATATTCTGTAGCTTAAACAGGAGAACACCTCAAAGTCATGTTGCTTCTGTATGTCAGAGGAATCCACCTTGTTTGAGGAGCGTACACAAAGGACCATTGCAGAACAATTGAGAGGACTCCTACCTATACCATTTCCTAAAATGTAGGGATTATCTCTTATGTAAATTGCCTAGAAGTCAGATACTGGTCTAAGCATATGACCTAATTGTTATTATTAGACACAAGAAATTTGACAAATACTTCTAGGAATAGAGTTTGTGAAAAAGGCTGTCATTTTGAATGAAAGGGTAGTAAATAATAGAGGATAAGAAACCTTGAGTCACCAGGATGATCCGAGGTAGACAGCTATTTGGAGTTTGTTCACATCATCGAACAATTTGACACATTGGAACCTAGAAGATATTCATATACACTTAGGAATTTAGTATGCTGGAATATTGTGATTTTTAAAATTTTTTGGAATATTAAGTTATAGAATATTAGTTTACCTAATGTGGAAGTAAAGGCATTGACTTTTTCATAACAGACTTTAGAGGCGAACTATAAGCCCCTGTCCTAGCAAAAGAACTGTCTACATCTAAAATAGAGGATAATAAAAAATGAGAGAGGGGCAGTGGAATGAAGATATGCTTCCATCCTCATAATGTCAAAAATAACAACAACAAACACACAAGCCTTAGTTAGGCTTGTCATATTATTTATACGATAAATTGAGAGTCCTCGTTATACTGGCATCAAAATAAAAAGAGAATCCAAATTTCGCAAATACATTTGAAAAATAAGCAACATAATTGTGTAGACAAATGCTCACATTCTCACTAACCAGACTTCCAATATAGAAATGACAAAAACAGGAGACCTATCAGAGGGTAAAACAACATTTAGTTTCTATGTGGATTATTATATCAGTTGCTCTTGCTGCGATTTATGATTTTTTTTGTTCACATGGAAAAGAATCTCCGTCCAGAGCTGTAAAATCTGTACAAATGTATAATAAGCATATTTCCTCAAACAACAAGAAATGTAACATTTCTATGGTTTGAGAATCTTGCAGACTGATTCTAGTAAGTAAAAAACAAACACATTTTTAGTAAATTAAGGAGCTTGTTGTCGCTGCAAACTATAATTTCTTTAGGTGACTTACTGTAATTCTCTTGTGATTACATAGTTAACATGGAAACTGATTCAGTAAATTTACTTGGCGTGATTTAATATATGAAGATTAATTCTTTTTCACTAAAGTTAAAATCAAGGTTTTTATGACTAGATATTTTTCAGTTCAATTTATTTGCTTCTATGAAACATGAAACTCCTAAAGCGTACCAACAGTAAGAATAGTGTTAAGGGGGCCCGTGAATGAACTGCAAAATAAAACTGATTCTAGGATAAATTACTAAGTGTAAGAATCTGTTTTTATTTATGTTTTTCTGATGTCCATACAATATTATGGAAATTATATGTATGTATAGAAATATTCCCTTTGACCTATCAAGATATTTTTTCATAATTTTGATGTTAATATTAGAGTAATTTTCACATTCATTATGGGTATTCTTCTCTCCTAGTGATCTATATCCACAGCATCTCGACCATTCACTCACACGCTCACATGCTGGAGTTTCTAATTACAAATAATTGTACTTTATTTAAAGCATTATTTCATTTTAAGCATCAACTTTATTTAATTTTTTTAAGATTTTATTCATGAGAGACACAGAAAGAGCCAGAGACACAGGCAGTGGGAGGAGCAGGCTCCACGCAGGAAGCTTGATGTGGGACTCGATCCCGGGACTCTAGGATCACGCCCTGGGCTGAAGGCAGGTGCTCAACCGCTGAGCCACCCAGGCGTCCCTTAAGCATCAACTTTAAAAGGTTGCAATCATCAAACTTTTTACTTATTTTTATGTAAAAGATATACATGGCTACCTTCTTAAGATTCTCTGCCTAGTTAGAGTCCTTTACTATATGTATATCCCTACCTGTGTTTATTGCCCCTGCTATGACCTCTCTACATACCTTATTCTTAACTATCATAGTTCATCAGGATCTTTATCCCTTTATCTTTATCCTCAACTTCCTTGTGTATTGGTTTTACTTACTTACAAAAACTCCGAATCTGGTTAAACTCATCAGTTTTTTTTACACAAAGTCTGAAGTCTGGCAGCTGAACACAATTGGTATGAAAGCAAACCATATCAGTTGCTTTTACTTTAAATTTATGAGCACACATTTCAAGAGACCATCTGCTGAAATCTTATTTCACTATTTTTTCTTCAGTTTCAGAGATAGAATTTACTGATTCATCAGTTGCATATAACACCCAGTGCTCATTACATCATATGTTCACCCTAATGCCCATCACCCAGTAACCTCATCCCCTCACCCATCTCCCCTCCTCCTCCTTAGTTTTTTTTCTAGAGTTGAGTTTCTTATGGTCTTTCTCCCTCTCTATTTTCATCTTATTTTATTTTTCCTTCCTTTTCCCTATGTTCACCTGTTTTATTTCTTACGTTCCACATATGAGTGAAATTATATGTTATCTTTCCCTGGCTGTTTGACTTAGTGTAATACCCTCTAGTTTCATTGACATTGTTGCAAATGGCAAGATTTCATTCCTTTTGATGGCTGAGTAATATTCCATTGAACACACACGTGCATATACACACACAAATACACATACCACGGTCTTCTTTATCCATTCATCTGTCAATGAACATCTGGGCTCTTTTCATATCTTGGCTATTTTCGACATTGTTGCTGTAAACATTAGGGTGTATGTGCCCCTTCGAATCACTATGTTTGTATCCTTTGGAAAAATCCCTAGTAGTGTAATTGCTGGGTCTTAGGGTAGCTCTATTTTTAACTTTTTGAGGAATTTTCATGTTGTTTTCCAGAGTCGCTGTGCCAGTTTGCATTCCCACCAATAGTGTAATAGCTTTTTCTTTCTCCATATCCTCGTCAACATCTGTTGTTCCCTGGGTTGTTAATTTTAATCATTCTCACTAAGGAGGTGATATCCATCTTGGAAAACATTATTCCCATTGTGTGATAGGATGCTACAGTCTTCTATTCCGTCACTTTCACTGGCAGCTGTTTTACAATCTATCAAATTTTTATCTGGCTTCTCATTTTTTACTCCTAAACTTTGCATTCTCAGACTTTATTTTTGCTCCCCCCAAAACCACCCTCAGGTGCAAAGATTCACTATAATGAGTCATATAACTTATAAAGGCTTTTATATTTATGGTTATGGTTTCTTATGGCAAACAGATAGAGATTGAAATCAACAAAGACAAAAGACAGATAAGGCCGAGTCCAAGCACAAGTTCCCAGTTATTTACCAAATAGAATCCTACAGGCAGTACTTAATTCTCCCAGCAACAATGTGTGATGGTATATTTGAGCATTGCTAACCCTGGAGGGGCTCACCTGAGCTTTGATATCCAGTATATTTATTAAGGGATAGTTATATCGACATGAAGTGCTGTGTAACTGACCTTAGTTACTCAGTCTCCAGCTTCTCCAGAGGCCAAATTGATAGAGAATTACCCAAGGCTATGTAAATCACAGTTAACATAAACTATCTGGCATGACTCAAGGCTCTGCAGATACAAAGACATTTTTATCCTGTAAGATGTTTCAAGTGCCTAGAGATTAAATCCTAGGAACTGGTCAATGGCCAGGATTTTTTTTTTTTTTGGAATGTGCAGTTTGAATGCTTAAACCTGTTAACTCTTTAAGGCACACCCTCTTTTTAATCTACACATTCTTACCATATGACTCCATGTTTAAAAACCTTGACTATGCTAGGTAACAACAAACGCCACTTCCGTCATCTCCACTAAACTCCACGCAGACATGTAGACTATTTATTAAAGACTTAACAATTGGCTTTAATTTTTCTCCACAATTTTCAGGTCTAATATACACATGCTTGCCATTAACCTTATTATTGATAGAATAAGCTCATTACTTCTCTACTTTGTATTTGCCTATGTGTCTTCCTTTGGTCAAAGCAATAGAATTAAAGTGGCCATGTGCCAGTTCTGAGGCTAGGCCTTCCTCCCTTGTACCTTTGTTATTTGCCATAAGATTTGACTTGGATTAACTTCTTGGTGCCAGACACCGGAAGCTGGTGTCTCTTTGGCCCACAGGACTGCAATAGAAATCAGAGCCACTTCACTATATATATATATATATATATATATATATATATATATATATATATATATAAATTAGTTTAGTTAGTTAATTAGTTAGTTATAGTTATAGTTACAGTTATAGTTATAGTTTAGTTATAGTTATAAAGCTCAGGGGTGCCTGGGTGGCTCTGTTTGCCTTTGGCTCAGGTCACAATTTCAGGGTCCTGGGCTTGGCTGTGTCTGGCTCCCTGCTAAGCAGAGAATCTGCTTCTTCTCCAGAGCTCACTGTGCTCTCTCTCTCCAATAAATAAATAAAATCTTTAAAAAAGTAATATTTTTAGGTTTATTTAAGTAATCTCTACCCCCAACATGGGGCTTAAACTCTCAACCCTGAGGTCAAGAATCACATGTTCTTCCAACTGAGTCAGTCAGGTGTCCTGAGATACACAATCGTTGTAATGAGGCTCTGGGTTTTAGAATGGTTTATTTCTTAGAATTATTGTGAAAAGAGTTGACTAATACATTATTTAAAATCTTTACTGGGTAGTAATAATGAATCTCAGTTTCATGAACATCTAAAAGGTCAGTGCTATTTTAATAGCAAGAATAACCTTAATTTTTGTATTACTCAAATTCCTTACCTGTAAATTGAAGCAACAATAACACCAACCTCAGATTTTTTTTTGTTAAAATCACATGTTAATTTACGTATAGTTCGTAGTACCTTGTGCCATCATTCATAGTGACAAAAATATCCATTATATTGAAATAATTTTTGTCAATGCTTTGTAACCTCAAACTTAAAGTTTAGTTTATCTCTGATTTAGAGTAGAATTCTAGATTCTCATCTTCAAACTTCTCATCTTCAATAAAATGCAAAAATCAATATTAACACTTTAAATATTGCCATGATGTATTCGATTTCCCAAGCCAAAAACTTAGAATTCCCTGTTCCTTTCTTTTCCTCACATTTTTCTTCACCAAGTTTTGTTACTGTAATTCCAAATCTTACCATTAGTGCTAATACATCTTTAATCTAAGACAGCTTCATCTATTATCAGGAATATTTCAAGAGCTTCTAAACTGATGTCTATGATTTCTGTTGTCCTCTTGCCTATGGCAGTGTCTCCACTCAGTAGTTGTGTCACCTTCAGACTTAACAATCCGAAAATAGCACACCTATACACAAAATCATTTAATAATCCTTATCATTCTCCATGAAATCTAAAATCTTCTAGACTCTGTGTAGTCTGTATTCCCTTTACTACCATTCAAGAGAGGAAAAGGTGAGGTAGACATAAATAATACAGAGTATCTTAAAGTCAGGTAGTGATCAATGTCAATAATATATATGGAAGGAAAGGAAATGGGGCTTCCAGTGGCGATGAAAAGCTATTTAGACAGACAAGCAAGCAAGACCTTCCTTTAGACTTCTGATTGACAAAATATTCAAGTAATATGAAGAACAAGAAAGAAACTTGGAAGCACAAAGCCCTAAAGTCATAGCAACATTGAGGAACAGCAAGACAGCCTGTAGCGGGAACAGGCAAGATGACCTGTATTTAGAACACAGTGAAGAATCAGGGGAGTGATAGGTGATTATGTGAAGGAAGATTAAGTTATATGATACCTTTGTTGGTGAAATCCAACTTTCTATCTACTTCATGCCTGAGAACCTGGCAACATCAGGTACTGAGAAAAAAATCCACAGCAATGCTGACCCCCTCACTCTAACGTCATTACCATTTACCTCAAATGCGCTCCAAATGCTGCCTGCCAATCTCACAATATTGTCCTAGTTCATTCACTCTTTCACCCACTGGTCATTAATTTCATAGCCTTTTATCTCTTTTTTTAAAGGTTTTATTTATTTATTTATTTATTTATTTATTTATTTATTTTTTAATTTTTTTTTATTTATTTATGATAGTCATAGTCACAGAGGGAGAGAGAGAGAGAGAGAGAGAGAGAGGCAGAGACACAGGCAGAGGGAGAAGCAGGCTCCATGCACCGGGAGCCCGAAGTGGGATTCGATCCCGGGTCTCCAGGATCGCGCCCTGGGCCAAAGGCAGGCGCCAAACCGCTGCGCCACCCAGGGATCCCTATTTATTTATTCATGAGAGACACACACGGGGTGGGGGGGGGCAGAGGCACAACACAGGCAAAGGGAGAAGCAGGCTACCTGTGCAGGCTCCATGCAGGGAGCCTGATGTGGGACTTGATCCCGGGTCTCCAGGATCAGGCCCTGGGCTGAAAGCGGCGCTAAACCACTAAGCCACCAGGGCTGCCCCATAGCCTTTTATCTCTTAATAAATCTTTTCTTACCCAATTCTAGCTCTCAGCTCCTGACCTTTCTTTCTCTTTCAATGAGAGAATTGAAACTGTAAGAGAACTTCTGTGAGTCCTACTGCCATATTTACCTTAAGCTCCTATTCTCTGTAGTTACTCTTGTTACTATAGGTGAACAATCTTTTTTTTTGCAACAAAAGTCAAACTCTCTAACTAGTATTCTCATTCAATTAGCTGTGTACCCCTTACCCTTAATCTAATGAAAGATAACTATGTAACAATTTTCTGGTCTTAATTCTGAATCAGTTTATGTTTTCCTCTTGACTGGATCTTTTGCATCTTCTCACAAACATATTTTAAAAAATCACTTGACCTTTCTAGATACCACCACATTTCTTTTCTTCTTCTTCTTTTTTTAATCTTTACAGAAAATTGTTAGATTTTCTTTGATGCCTCTGGTCTCTTTCTCACTTCAACCTACTTCCTCCAGACTTTCAATTCCTAAGGTACACTAAAACTGCCCCTAATTAATCACTAATGATCCTTCTGTGGCCAAACCCAGTGGTTAAAATATAGTCTTGATTGTATTTGACTGATCAGCAGTACATGGCCCAGATGCTTTTTTTTTTTTTTTCCTATTTTTTCTTCCCTGAAACCTCCTGCACTTACCTTCAAAAACAAAATCCTATCTGCCCTCCTACCTTTCTGTCTAGTTGGTCATTTTTTGGTTCTTTATGTTGTTGACCTCTAACCATGGAGTTCCCCAGGCTTCAGTTCTTGGCCCTGCCTTCTTTTCTATTTACATACTTTTTTATTTTATTATTTTATTTTATTTTATTTTATTTTATTTTATTTTATTTTATTTATTATTTTATTTTATTTTATTTATTTTTTAGACACAGAGAGAGAGGCAGAGACACAGGCAGAGGGAGAAGCAGGCTCCCTGCAGAGAGCCCAAAGTGAGACTCGATCCCAGAACCCTGGGATCACAACCTGAGCTGAAGGCAGATGCTCAACCGCTGAGCCACCAGGCACTCCTATTTATACACATTTATTTAATGAGCTCATCTACTTTCATGTTTGTATAAATAAGCACACAGATTTCTTTCCAGACTCACACATAGCCTATTTGATATTTCCACTTGAATATCTACTTAACATCAAAACCTGCTGTAGTTTTGCTTTCCCCTATAGTCAGCTCTATTCTGCTCTTTTCTGTAATAAATGACATCATTCCAGTAGATTTTTAGGACAAAGACTTTACAGGCAATTTTGACTTCATTCTTTTACATCCTATATTTGATCCCTAACCAACATTATGAGTTCTACATTCAGAGTATATTTAGAATGCCCAATTAATCCATTTCTGAAACAGTCATTGCTACTACTCTGGGAAAATAGCATAAAATCTTTCTTGAATAACTGTAATAATTTCTTGAATGTTTCCCCTGCTTCTACCACTGTCCTTTTTCAGTCAGTTCTTAACATAACATCTATATTTAGCCAATTAAAACATAATATGATCCATTCACTCTTCTGTTCCAAATCCTCTAATATCAAGGGTGAATGGTTCTCCCACCCTCCTAATTCCTGAAACTTTTCTCCCATTAACCTCTTCTTTTAGGTTCATCTCCAGCCAGATAGGAGCCACCTTTTAGCCTCAGAAACTTTGAACTTGTGTTTTCCCGTGCCTGGAATTTTTTCCAGTGATTTTCACAGAGGTCTGTCCCTCTCAGGTCTAAACTGATGTATCACCATCTGCCTCTGGCTTTTCCTGATTGTATTCATTCCCCAGAGCTTCTATACAAGGTTACACAAACTAGGTGGCTTGGAGAACAGCAATGTATTCTCATACAGTTCTGGAGGCTGGAAGTCTAATGTCAAGGAATTAATCAAAAGTTAGTTCCTTCAGAAGGCACTAAAAGAAAATCTCTTCCATGTCTCTCTCTCTTAGCTTATGTTGTTGAGCACAAACTTTTGGCGTACCTTGCCTCGTGGGTGCATCACTCCAATCACAGCCTCCATCTTCACGCAGCATTTTCTGTTTCTCTGTTTCTTGTGGCCAAATTCTCTCTCTGTCTCTTTTCCCTTCTTATAAGGACATCCAGTGATATTAAATTAAGAGTTGACTCTATTCCTGCATAACCGACTTTAACTAATTACATCTGCAACAACCCTATTTCCAAATAGGTTCGTATTCTGAGGTACCAAGGGTTACATTTTGACATATCTTTTTTTTTTTTTTTTTTTGGTGGACCCAAATCAACCCATAATACTGTCCATTCCATCTAGAATTGCATCTGGCACTCTCTATTGCTTTTCCTAATTCATTTTTCTTTGTGATACATATCACCATCTTACACTCTATATATTTTAGTAATTTTTTATGTTATTATTGTCTGTTTCCTCCCACAAGCTTTTAAACACTGTGATGGAAGAAGTTTGATTTATTTTGCATTATATTCTACTCTCAGTACAAAAAAGTGGAAAGTAGTTGTTAAAGATTCATGATAAATATTTGTTTAATGAATTGATAAATGAAATTTAAAAGGATTAATGAAGGAATAAATGTCTAGACTATACCATTCTTTATTCTAAGCACTGGAAATATAATTAAACAAACAAGTCATATGCAGTTTTGACTCTTTCTAACGCTGGAATATATTAAATATAAGTACATCAATCCTTACCTCCTTAAGCACAGGTTGACACCAGCAATGCTTTTTCACCAACAATGTGAACAATATTCACATAAATTCAAAACATTACCAGCAAGATGTGCTATTTATTATTCACACTTAGGAAGACACTATCCTGCATAAAATCTGTACTTATATGTATTTATTAAGTATTAAACCACAATCTATATTCACTTCTCTGATATGTGTATGTATGATAACATGGATAGATCAACCCTAATGAAAAATCACTTGGTGCTAATGCTTCCTCCACAATCTCCCAAATCCCTTATCAGTAATGGAAGCACTAAAACTGAGAATAACATGTAATATAATTTTATTTTGACATCATTGTCCATTTTCCTTTGTAAGTTTGCTCTTTCACAGGCATTCATGATATTAATGCATTTTTTATTGCTGTATACATTGTAGTTCTGTTGAATTCTGAATACGACTCAAAACTATACATCACATATGTTTACTCAAGAGCAAAAAAGGTCTGAGTTAATGATGAATTTTATCATTTACCAAAAGTATCAGAAAAGCATTCAGAAATACTCCATTTTTATTCCCTATCATTTTATGGCTTCAAGGCAGTGATATTAAGTTCAGACAATTTTTTTTAATTAAACCGTTGTGAACTGTAAATATAGAAAATTTAAAAAGTAAAAGGAGCCGTAGATAATTTGAAATTCATTAGACATACACTTGTGAATCTATACCTTTCCCACTTTCAAAGTGATAATGATATGACAGATTTAGGTGGAGACTTTCCCTTGGAATATTTTGGATTTGTTTTTAATCATCTTACTGAGCACAAATATATAAAGTAGAGGTGCTTCTTCGCATAAATAAGTCAGGTGAAATCTAGCATAAGGAAAGTCATGCTTTAGAGAGAGATTTAATCTGGATTCTCTTTCCTATTTTTACTCCCCTACCACTAGGTCATATCACTTAATCTTTCTAGACTTTGGTTCCCTGATCAATTAAAATGGCAGATGCAACATTAGTTTAATGCCTGCAATATGCCTTTGAGGCTCTGTTCTAGAGGTTTTACAGACATTATGTCATTTCATTTGCATAACACACTGGTGTTGTATATAATATTACCCGTTCTTATAGAAAGAGAAAACAAAAAGGTAAAGCTAATGGCGCTATGTGGCTATCTTAATTCGTTAAGTTTTCAGTGTTATATCTAATATGTTTCTAAGGAAAGCTGTAGTTTGTTTTCTTTATACTCTATCAGTCCTCCTATACTTTTACCTGCAGCACACACGCTCATTTCTTGCAGTGTCAGCACAATTATTTGAGTTATATAATTATTGTATTTATATACTTATGATTATGCATTATTCCCAGTTGGCTTCCATAATGCTGAGTAGATGTATGCCTTGCTTTGTATAGTTTTTGTTTTCCCAGCAATTAATCATGGTTTTCTTGGTTTTATTTAGTTTTCTATATACCTATCTTTTATTAATCCATAAGCTGTCTTTCAGTATTTTAAATTTCTTCTTAATATATTCATAAATATCAGGATTCAACCTTTGAAAACATGTGTCTTGAATCCTTCCATTCTACTACTCAAATATGGGCTAGTTGCTTTCTGGGCCAATTATACAACAACACTTCTCTATTATAGTATACTTTTATTTTTCTTGTCTCCTATCTTTTACTTTCTTGATATGTTTCTTTTTTCTGCAGAATAACTTTTAGGTAGCTTTTTGTGAAAGGGAATGTGAGAGCATTGGCACTTAAATGTGATGTAGTCTGCAATCACATCGGACTCTTATTTTGCATACTAAAATTTCAGTTTTAAAATTATGGAAACTATTTTAGAAACACTTATTTTAGAATTAATGCCCTTAGAAATAATTACCTAGATTTTTTTAAGTTTTGTTCTTTTGTTTCTAGGTTCTAGGTTATTTCTAAATCAGATGCTACTCTGGTTCCCAACCAATTTTATACAACCTTTAATTCTCTTGAGTGACTGTCTGTCTGTCTGTCTGTCTCTCTTCCTCTCCTTCTTCCTCTGTCTCTTTTAAGATCTATCATGAAGTTTCTAAATTTGAGGATATGCTTTTTTATAAAGCTTTTAATTTGGAGACAAGATCTTTGGTTAGTTTTTATATTTATTTATTTCTTATGTTCTAAAATCTCCCATTTCATTCCATTTCTTTCTTGACTCTTTCTAGTGCTCATATTATTTGGACATTTATAATTTGGTCTATTACTTGGTCTTTTTTTTTATTTTCTAGGAAGTACTCTCAACTTTAAGGTTCTAATATAATATCCTTGGAAATTAAAACTTCTTCCAAATTTCTACTTAATTTCCCATTTATACTATCATAGCTTTGAAGGCAAAGTGGAAAGATGACGGTAACTTCTGGATCATTTCTTTTAAAACAAGCCACTTGTCCTATACTTCTGCTTAACTCTTCCCCTGAGTAGGAAAGTGGATATGAAAGTGAGATCTTCTACTGTATAGGTGAAGACAAAACCTTTGGAGGGAGAGCAGAACAAAGTCAAGGACCCTGTTCTTTAATGACTTCATAAGTAGAACTGCTTTGTCAGCCCAAAGCTGTTCGACTCAAATGTTTCATGAAAGAGAAATAAATACCCAAGTTACAGTACTTTTTAGCCTTTTTGTAATAGCAGTTTAGTCTATTTGCTAATTGAGTATAAAATGCTAAAAACCTTTTTGAAAAACAAGTTGCTTTTTCTCCTAAAAGTGAATCTGCATGCAACCTACTAGAACATGACCACAAACAGATACATACAGTAGTATTTGTAGCAGTTTATTCTTGTGTAAAACTAAAATGAATCCAAATATCCACTAGCAAAAAAGCTATATAATAACATAATGAATCACATAAGCATTCACCAACAGTTGCCTGGATTTCATTTCTACTACCTCTCAAAGGAGGGAAGAACTTAATATAATTTTGGAATATACAGAGATGATAAGATATAAAAAAGTTCGATAAAGTTTATCACAAAAGTCAAACTAGACTAGCGATTTACACTAGGGAAGAAAGAAGTATACAGTGGAGGAAGAAACATAAAGTAGCATTCTAAGGAACTATGTTCTAGTACTTAGTCATGTTGAGATAAAATAAGTATTTTCTTTTTAACTATTTTTTAAATGAACACATCATATACTCTCTTTTCTATGTTATATATTTTGCTATAAAAAGAAAAATTTGGGGTTCCTGCATGGCTCACTAGGGTAAGCATCCGACTCTTGATTTCATCTCCGGTTGTGATCTCATGGGTTTTGAGACCAAGCCTCGGAGCCCCACATCCGACTCCACACACTGGGCGTGGAGTGTGCTGGGGATTTGTTCTCTCTTCTTCTCCCTGCCCCTCCACGCTCTGCCATGGATATGCATGCACTCTCTCTCTCTCTCTCTCTCTGTGCCTCTAAAATAAATAAATATTTTTAAAAAAGACAAAAAAATTGCTTGACTATCATTTATATGTTGTATTTACATATATATAGTATCTAGGTATCTGTATATATTATTTAATATAAGCTGCGGATGGATATTAACATACATATAGTATACTGCACAAACTTTTTCTGTACCAGTTAGAAAGAATAAAGGATTCCATGAAGGAGCAAACATTAATTGGAAAAGGTCTGTAAAGGCAGTTGCATTACTTAAAAAATCCAATACTCTAAAGCTTCAACGAAGTTTGTATAAAATTAGTTTGAATCTGGCAAAGAGGGCTCCTCCTGTGAATCACAGTGGTTTCTCATGTAACACAGGTAGGGAAGTACCTGAGGGAATAAAAAAAGGCACTGTGATTAGAGATTTCTTTTAACCTAGGGAAAAATACAATTATGAAAAACCCTGTTGAAAAGCTTTCCAAAACCCTGTGAAAGCCATAATACTCTCTGGAAGCTTGGAGAGGCATTTTGCTTCCCTTCACTTAAAGTGCATGACAGTCAGAGTCTGATTCTGGGAGAGACTTGATTTTTATTTGGCTCAGCAGGCAATTCAATTAAAACACAATGTTTAGTTGGAAAGGGTCTGTTTTTATGCAGCTCTGGCCTTCTTTCATTTTGTGGATATTTAACTGTAGTATTTACTTTTTTTCCTCTATATACAACATACATCTTTTTTTGTGTGTGAGCTATATTCCATCATGTTTCATCATGTTTCCCCAAATGGCAACTTCAATTAACCAGACAACATTAAATAAATTGTTCTTTTCCTTACAAAATCATCTCATTGAAATGGCCAGATGATCTTATAATTTTCTCTGATTATATCTCAAAATATTCCTATATGTGAGTTACCTAGTTTAAGAGAGAACATATTGGAGAGAAGGAAATACATGTTTATCTTAAATCACTAATATTTCATCCATAATAATCCTTTAATTATCATCCAGTCTAGAAGGGAGTGATAATTGAGGATGCTTAACTTCTTTGTTACATTCCACAATCTAATCATTTTAAGTTTGAGAGACCCTAACTATCTTGATTCTTTTTTGGGAAAAAAAATACATAAATTAATTCTCCTGAATTACATCTGGAGTCTAAATTAGACTAGAGTCATAAGAAAGCACACCTAAAATCTTGCTAAGGCAAAAATTAGTATTAGATACAAGTGGGTAAATCGAAGTTACTTTAATTATTTCTGTGTTGCATAAAGGTATTGGATAACACATGAAAACCTGAGCAAGCCAGTTAGTGAATATATTCTATGGTTTTCTCAAGAGGCAAATTGACTAAGATTTTCTTTGTTACAGATGACCATGTAATATTGTAGAGTAAGTACAGAGGCCTAACTTATATCATCTCTCTGTATCAACTCATTTTCTGCTTGGTCTATATATCTTAGGAAATGAATAAAGGGATTACAAATAAAATGACAGTAATCTCCAACGTCACTAAAAATTAGGGGAGGTTAATATATAATAATATATAATAAGATGGGATGAGTTTGATAGAGAAAATGAACAAGTACTAGATTTGTAATTATCCCCTCTGAGAAAAAGAAATGTTACCAGATAGTAAAAGGAGAAAAGCCATAAGAAACCAAGTAATACCCACAACAGAGAAAGCAAGGGCTGAAGATGAAAACATATGGGACATTCTGAAAGAAAAAGAAAGAAAAGCAAAAACAAAAACAAAACTCATTTGCATGCCATTTCACCAGTAGGACTCAGCCACATTGAGATGTTAGAAATGGAAAGTCTTGGGGGGATCCCTGGGTGGCGCAGCGGTTTGGCGCCTGCCTTTGGCCCAGGGCGCGATCCTGGAGACCCCGGATCGAGTCCCACGTCAGGCTCCCGGTGCATGGAGCCTGCTTCTCCCTCTGCCTGTGTCTCTGCCTCTCTCTCTCTCTCTATGTGACTATCATAAATAAATAAAATTAAAAAAAATTAAAAAAAAAAAAAAAAAAAAAGAAAAAAAAAAAAAAAGAAAGTCTTGGGGATTCATTAAGGATGAATGAATCACCACAGAGCTGACTCCATCTCACCCCCATTTTCAGGCTACTGAATCGTTGATGTATTAATGTAAATTTACAGCAATTGGCAGAGCATTACAAATTTTAGAGAAGGATTTCAAGAATTACCAAATTCAATAACAACGAGAACACAGGAAAATCCATTCATCCCATTAATCAGTTAACATCATGCCAACATTGATTTTTTTCTGATTCAAGGAAGAGGAAACAAACACCAAAATAACTAGCTGAGACCTAAAGGAAATCACAGCAAATAAAAAGTAAGAATAATAAAGGACAAAATATTTTGCTTAGAAATATTGGTACTGCTGTAATCACATAAAGTCTCCAAACACAGGTAATACTCCATTTCTAGCCCCATTTGAAGGGAAACTCCCTCACATAAATATATTAACTTTGTATTAACTTTAGTTATACCATCCCCCTTGTCTTGCTTCACCTACTCATCCTGAAGACTTACAAAGTAACAGGAGGAGAGTTGTGATGTCCTGATTTGTTCAGAAATGTTTTCTTAATCAACCAAGATTTATAAATAGAACCATAACATCATCAGTTTCAGGAAAACTATAATTAAATATATACTAATGATTAAAAATTTCACAAACCACAATTCTGTGTGTATTCTTTTAAGGTAAAACATATCTACTAGTAACCTAAAGGAAACACCAAACTTAATATTGAAACATAAGAATCAGAAGGTCCAAGGGTATTTTTGAGGATTAGCATCACTATGGAGGAGGACAGTGAATAAACTAAATACCATATGTTTGAGGATCCTGGGGTCCCAGGATCAAGTTCCACACTGGGCTCCCTCATGGAGCCTGCTTCTCCCTCTGCCTGTGTATCTGCCTCTCTCTGTGTGTGTCTCTCATGAATAAATAAATAAAATCTTTAAAAAAAAGAAACAAAGCAGAATATCTGAAGACCACAAGCATCATGAAGAAAGATAACAAACTAAACAACTGAATTTATATATAAGGCAGAACAATTAAAAAAAACAACACAACAACACACAATAAATATGCCAAGAAAGGTTAGAGATGAAGTTAAATCTAGCAGCAGAAACAAGCCAATTTAAATTATGGCATATAAAAATTTAATTGCTGAAATAAAGATCTCAATAAATGTTTGGTAGAGAAAAATGAATTTGGTCAATAGCTGGAATTAATGAACTAGATGATGAGGTAAGGGAACTATCCCAAAATAATTGAGTTAGAAATATGAGCAGAAATTTTATGAATACCAAATAAGAGAAAAAATAAAGGAGGATGGAAATACTTAATGACATCATAACTAGAATTTCCAAGAATCAAACAGAGAAATGGTCAGCAGATTAAAAAAGGGCAAATCAAATGAACAAATGCACAAACACACATGCACACACATAATTAGAAGTCTAGGTTTTAAGTTTAAGAACCTCAAAGAAAACATGATTCCAGAACCACCAGAAGAGAAAAAAAGTTCACCAGCAAGAGACAGAAATCATTTCAAACTTCTCACTAGACGATATTTGAAGGTGCTTACAGATATTAATAGTTCTTTTCTAAATCACTTGAGCATCACATTTTACATACAAGTAGAGTATCATTTGGATACCTTGACCATTCCAAAAATTCTCAGAAATATAAGTTCTCAGAAAGTTTATTACCCAATGGTATTTTTAAAAGCACTTACAAAAGTACAACAGCAAGAATAGAAATGACTCCAAGTAGAAGGACAATATCATGGAAAATGAAAGTAAGCAAATAAATCTGTAAATTTCATTGTCTAAATAAGTAGTGCCAAAAATAATGATGTTAAGAGAGTGGTTGTTAAGGATTGTTAGTGGACCCTAAGTAATTTATCTTGTTTGGGATGAAGATAGATAGTTATAAGTATTGGAAATCTAAACTAACATTTGTCAGTATACACAATGGATAATAATAAGCTAATGACAACCAACAGAAGAATAAAACTAAATGTATGAATAGAGAAAATGCAAGTGAATCAAGGAAAATTAAGAAAGGAGATAATATGAAATCAGAGAGAATAATAAAAATGTAAAATGAGGCACCTGGGAGGCTCAGTGGTTGAGCATCTGCCTTCAGCTCAGCATCTGACCTCGTGATATTGAGGTCCTGGGATCGAATCCTGCATCAGGCTCCCTGTGTGGAGCCTGCTTCTCCCTCTGCCTGTATCTCTGCCTCTCTGAGTTTCTCATGAATAAAAAAATATTTTCTTAAAAAAATAAATAAAAATTAAAATTGAAACAAAAAACTAGGTTAACAGAGAACACTTCCAAAATAGTAATTGCAATATACATATAAATTAATTAAACTTGCTATGAAAAGATAAATTCCAAATTTATTAAAAACAAAGATCAAGCGATCTATTATCTTTGTGTCTGCAAAGATACAGAAAAAATAATTAAGTTTTAATGGAATCATATAAGTGTGTATTCACACACATACACTCACAAAATTTGATATAACCTGTAGAAAATTTTATTGTAAAACTAAATATAAAAAACTAAATATAATTTAAATATAGCTTTAAAGCTAAGAAGAAAATGAATAATGAAGAAGTGTGCTATATACAGATAAAAGACATTTTTTCAAGAAGAGGTAATAATCACATTACAACCAATTACCAAAATATCTCATCATAAGCAGTTACCAAAATCCTTCTCCAGTATCCCCTTTAAATATTTTCCTCTCCTGTCAAATATTTTAGTTACATTGAATCTATGGCTTTTCAAGGAGCCCACTAAAAAGTTTGAAGAAACACAAAGGTGAAGAAAGGAGATCTACATCACTGGGGGATAAAAGAGAAGGACATCAAGGGACCAGATCTTTGACGATATTCTTGCTGTGGTGAAGATGGTATCAAACAGGGAAGAAATAAATATTAGCTTCTGATCAGAACAAGGAGGTGAGGAATGAGTTTTTTTTCAATAAAGTCAAGAAAAATATTCATGATGAAAGGGCTATGACTAGAAGGATTAATGAAAATTCTCTAAATACTAGAAAAGACTAGGAAATGCCAGCTTGTGTACAGAATATCTTCAATGAGCATAACACATGGCAGATCCAACCCATGAGTCACAAAGATGACAGAACATTCTGCATGCCAATCCAAGGGCGTTTGGAAAGCCAATCAGCAGGTTACAGAAGGTGCCAGAGGAAGTGCCAGATTCACGAAAAGAATCATCAGTGTGGCTTTTTTTGGAAATGATGTGATGCAAGGTTTTAGAAAAGCCACAGAGAAGATGAAGATTATGGCGTTTATTTATTTATTTATTTATTTATTTATTTATTTAGGGTCATGTCTTTTGAAACCTGGTTTGAAATAACAGTTTGGAAAGTAGCTCTAAAAGACAAGTCATATGAATATGCCAGAGGCAATTAATGAAAGATAAATTGGATAATAATATATATTCTCAATTATTCACACATGTGATATCACTGGCATAGGGAAGGGAAGCTACTTATTTTGAATTTCAGCCAATAATAGAGACTTGTTGGTAAAACGGTGGAGAATCCATTTTAGTAGAAAAGTAAGAATCATGTCTAAATATAAGAATATAAATATTAACATTGAAAATACAGAAATAAAACCTAGAGAAATGTGCTGGAAGAGTGGAGATAGAGAAATGTGTAAAGGCACTGTGGCTCTTATCTTTATTGGTGGACAATAGAGCTTGTAATGACTTCAACTTTACAGACTAAAAAACTTTAAAGGAATGATTTTAGAATAAACATTTATAGTGAAGAAATGTTTATTGGAAGGCTAGCGATTTTCTCGTTACTTCAGGTTGATTTCCTTCAGCGAAATTTAACTAAAGTACACCTTGGCATATTTTATTGAAATAAGTGGCAGTGTGATCCATTTTTAATTATTCATATGTTTATACCTATTAATAGAAATTCAACAAATATTTATTGAATACTCTTAGTTTGCCAAGGACATAGCAGTGAGCAAAAGGGACAAAAGTCATTGCCTTCAATACGTTATGTTTAGGTGAAGTAGCAAGAAGTGAAGTATGCACCAAAAAGTTGTTTATTTAACAGTATATCTGAAGGTGATGAAGAAAAAGCAGGGAGGAAGAAGACTCAGGTCAGGGAAAACTGAAAGGGTAAGCACAATAGAGTCATCCAGACTGAGCAGCTGGTGCCTGTACCCGGAGGAGAGTCATGGGAAGACGTCTTGGCTGACAATGAGGAGCTTTCCCAGTAGTCCAGAAAGGGAGTACTGGATGTGCCCATGGGAACTGGAGCAGAACTGGAAGTCAGGGTAAGAAATGCCATCAGTCTGGGGTAGAGGGATGTGGATTATAGATCATTTAGGGGTTTGTCTGCCATTTAGAACATTTTAGTTTTGTATTCTGAAAAAAAAAAAAAAAAAGGAGGGCTACTAGAGAATTTTGAATGGAAGACTGACATCTACCTGTGTTTATACTGTTCTGTCTTTGCCTGTGTTTATACATGCACGCATCTATACTGATGGACTTTGCTTGAGTCGTATCACTACACTGTGCTAATCTTTCACCTGGGATTATTATTTCATTTGTATTAATGTGCGTATACCTGTGGTAGGGACAGAGATTCACTATAATCACTAACACTCATTAGATCCACCCAGGAAGTGTAAAGGAGGTAAAAATCGTTATTATTAGAAAAAGGGGGGGGAGCTGTAAAGTTGACTGAGCAGTCAAGGGCAGCTGCTATGTATAGAGAGGTGAAATGAGGATGGGAGGCAGGTAAGGGGGCTAACAATTGGGTTCCCTTGAGTCCACAGTGGTTCTCTAGCAAGGACCCCTGACCAGTAGCATTGCCATCACCTGTAAACTTGTTGGAAAAATTAATTCTCAAGCTTCATCTCAGATACACAAAATCAGTCACTCTGCTTATGGGGTCTGTGTTTCAACAAGCCCTCCTGATGGTTTTTTAAAAGATTTATTTATTTGTTTGAGAGAGAGAGCACAAGTGGAGGGGAGGGGCAGAGGGAGAGGGAGAAGCAGGCTCCCCACTGAGCACCAAGACACCCAGCTTCATTCAAAGACCCCAGGATCATGCCCTGAGCTGAAGGCAGATGCTTAACTGAACCACCTGGGTACCCCCTCCTGATGATTTTAATACACACTAAAGTTTCAGAACTGATGGCCTACATAAATAGAGTAGACTCTTATATGTAGCCTCAATTTACCAAGACTGACACTTTGTGATAAAAGTTCCAGTAATTAATAAAGTATAATTTCAAAAGTGTATATCCACTGCCTCTATTCTCAGATAGTAGAGGGAATAGTTATAGGGAAAGGGGTGCTTTGCTAAAGATTTTGAACTCATGTTTCCTGCCTTCTCCTTTAAGGATACCCTTAAAACCAAACTCCAAGTGCATGAACACATACACTGGGGCACTATGTTACATGGTGGAATGTCTAGGACTAATAAAGTTTGTAAATATAAAATATTAAATGTAAACTGTTGACTGCTTAATGATGATAAAGGAGGTCACAGAGGGCCCCATTAACAGTTTAAAAACAACCAAATAATAACAAAACAAATATTTAAAAATAGCAGTTATGGGGCCACCTGGGTGCCTCAGTGATTGAGCGTCTGCCTTTGGCTCAGGTCGTGATCTTGGGGTCCTGGGATCGAGTCCCTCATCGGGCTTCGTGCATGGAGCCTGCTTCTCCCTCTGCCTGTGTCTCTGTCTCTCTCTCTTTGTCTTTCATGAATAAATAAAGTCTTTAAAAATAAAAATAAAAATAGCAGTTTGGAAAGCATAATAGGGGCGGGATGCCTTGTGCACACACAGAGCATAAAAATAAATCAGTAATTGGGACGCCTGGGTGTTCAGTCCATTAAGCATCGACTCTTGATTTGGGTTCAGGTCATGATCTCAGGGTCCTGAGATGAAGCCTTCCTGTCAGGCTCGGAGCCTGCTTTAGGTTCTCTCTTTCTCTCTCCTCCACCCTCCCCCACTTCACCCCCCTGCTCTCCCTCTGAATAAAAAACCAAGTAAGTCAGTAATTGGTTATAACTATTTCTGACTGACACCCTATGTGGAGGAGACAATATCCAAGCTGAGCCACTTCAACTTCACAGGTTGTCTCCACGAACCCTGCGGGGAGCTCATCTCCTCTTCACAGAACATGCCAAGGGCTGGCAATCACCGCTGCCTAATTATGGAACTCTACTGAGCGGGTGGGGAAACCTGTTAGTCATAAACAGCTATTAGTGGGTGTCCAAATAAGAGCCGCCTGTACACACGAGGTCAAATATCTGAGGGAGCTAAATGTTATTTGAATGATGAAATACTTACCTTATTTTCTTTATTTTTTCACATATCCAGTTTTCTGAAATATGAAAAAATATGTATTTTTTTAATTTTAAGGAATAACTTCTATTGAAGTATGTAACATGTATTTTGAGAAATGCACAGATACATTTTCACAAAGTGGACATGCTCTTGTAACCATGATATAGAATGAGACATAAAATCCTACTCTACTTACAAAACTCCACTTGTGTTTTGTTCCAGCAATTGTCCTCACAAGGGTAACTACCATGTTGACTTTTATCATTGTAGATCAGTTTGGCCTTTTTTAAAACTTTTTAAAATGAATTCGCACGAAACATGCTCTCTTTTGCCTGGTTTCCTCTATTTACTATATTATTGCATGTAGATGTAGTGGTTTTTCTTTAAGTCAGGTTTTATTTTGCAGTTCTTATTAATCACCATATAGATACTCATTATATGAGTAAGCCTCCATTGTGCATTCTCATATGGATGCACCGTGAAGGCTTTCTTATTCCTAGTGATACCAATCAGAAGTGATCAAAGATATGTGCATGCGTATCTTTTGGTTGAATTCATGTTAGGTATATAGATAGGAGGATCTGCGTGTCACAGGGTATAATCCAGCTTAAGTAAATACCGTCAAAGCATTTTGGAAAATGGCTGTACCCATTTATACTGCTACTATAAAATCGAGAATTTCACTGGTTCTACATCTTTTTTTTTTAAGTTTTATTTATTTATTTTAGTAATCTCTATACCTAACATGGGTCTCAAACTCATCGCCCCAAGATCAAGAGTTGGGTGCTCCTCTCTGGTTGAGCCATCCAGGCACCCCACTGGTTCTTAATCTTAATCAAGATGTAGTTTGAATTTTCCTGACTAGAAAGATGTTGAAATGACGTTTATAATTCACTTAGAAGTTTGACCTTATACCTGTGGTGGTCTCTGCATATGGTCCCACCTCACAAAACATGGGCCCATCTTTTCCTTTCAGTTATTGTCAAAAGAGATGCTTGCTGGATTAATTCAGTAGTATATCACTTTGACTGCTTCATACACTTTTGTTTCCTGTCATGGACCTGGGGTCCTGTGGAGGAGATGCCTAACAGAACCTTACCAGCCATTTTGATACATAGGCAAGGAAGTCAGTAGCTTATGGGCCAAGCATCAACCACAGGGGGAGATGAATTAGTGGATAAATATTTTTTCCTCTTTTACCTAGGCAGACGATGTTGAGATAGATACAATCTATGTGAGTTCTCACAAGACACCCAGAATTGTTCTCCTATTGGTCATAGCAATAATAGACTCAATAACATACCTTACTCTTCCTTTCCTGTTTCATGCTTTCTGGGACCCTAATCATATTCCTTTAAATTCCTTCCTAAAGGAAACTATTTGCATAGCTATTTATGTATTTGTGTATTTATGTATTTGTGTATGTATGTATGTATTTATAGGGGAGAAGCGAAACAAAGAGAATTGGTCATTTGGAGATGTGTGTTTTAAAGTTGTAAGCTTTTGGGGGTGCCTAGGTGGCTTAGTTGGTAAACTGGTAGACTTGATTTCAGCTCAGGTCATGATCTCAGGTTCCTGGGATCAGGTCTGTTTGGAAAGCCATCCTCAGCAGGGAGTCTGCTTGAGGATTCTTTCTCTGCCCCTCCCCACAATCTGGTTTCACGTGTGCCCTCCCTCAAGTAAATAAATAAATCTTTAAAAAAAAAAGATTTTGTAAGCTTTTAATCTTTTTTTTTTCTTGTTGACATATAGATGTTTGCTTAAGCCAAATGTAGCTCCCTAAAAGATAGCCACATCAAATCCATGGAATGTGTTAATGTTTCCTTATTGGAAAAAAGTATCTGTTCAGATATGAATAAGTGAAGGACTTCGAATTGAGGAGATAATCCTGGATTATCCAGGTGGGTCCTAAATCCAGTGACAACTGTCTTTGCAGGAGAAAGGCAGAGGAATATTTGAGACAAACAGATGAGGAGAACAGAATATGAAGACAGAGTCAGAGAGTAAAGTATTGTGGATACAAACCAAGAAAGCCAAGGACCAAGAGCCACTAGAAACTGGAAGAGGCAAGGAATGATTCTCCCATAGAGCCCTGAAGTAGGGTTGGGGTCCTGAAGAGATCTTGATTTTGGAGTTCTCTCCTCCAGTACTATGAGGCAATACAGTTTTGTCTTTTTAAGACACCTAGTTTGTGCTGATTTGTTATAGTGACCTTAGGAAACTAACACAGTGCTTTTTATATATTGTGGACATGAGTGGATATGAGTTTTTTTTGTTTGCTTTGTTATATATATATATATATATATATATATATAAAAGTATCTTCTGAATTGTGTCTTTTGATGAATGGTTATTCATCATTTTTAATATATATTTTATATTAGAGTTCGATTTGCCAACATATAGTATAACCCCCAGTGCTCATCCATCAAGTGCCCCCCCTCAGTGCCCGTCACCCAGTCACCCCATCCCCCTGCCCACATCCCCTTCCACTACCCCTTGTTCATTTCCCAGAGTTAGGATTCTCTCATGTTTTGTCACCCTAATTTTTCCCACTCATGTTCTCTCCTTTCCCTATAATCCCTTTTACTATTTTTTTATATTCCCCGAATGAGTGAAACCATATGATGGTTGTCCTTCTCTGACTGACTTACTTCACTCAGCACAATACCCTCCGGGTCCATTCATGTTGAAGCAAATGGTGGGTATTTGTCGTTTCTAATGGCTGAGTAATATTTCATTGTATCATTTCAATTTAACTTTATCATTCTTTCCTTTATGGTTATTATGTCCTCTGTTTAAGAATCCTTTACCTATCTGAAAGTTTTAATTATTTAGTCCTTTGTTATCTTCTAGACGCTTTATTATTGGAACTTTAAAATTTAGATATACCAAGTATCTCCTGTTGTTTTTGTTTGTTTGTTGTTTTGTGTCTGTGTTTACATTCAGGTATTAGTATTATAGATAACCCTTTATTTATTTTTTAAAATATTTTATTTATTTTTTCATGAGAGACAGAGAGAGAGGCAGAGGCAGAGGCAGAGGGAGAAGCAGGCTCCCTGCAGAGAGCCCAGTGTGGGACTCGATCCCAGGACTCTGGGATCACACCCTGGGCCGAAGGCAGGTGCTCAACTGCTGGGCCACCCAGGCGTCCCTACAGATAACCCTTTAAGAGTAATGTGCTTTTTTCCCTTTGGTGGCTTTTAATTTTTTTGTTTTTGTTGTTCTTTTTTTTTTAAAAAAAGATTCCATTTATTTATTCATAAGAGACACAGAGAAAGAGAGTGGCAGAGACACAGGCAGAGGGAGAATCAGGCTCCATGCAGGGAGCCCGATGTGGGACCCGATCCCAGGTCTCCAGGGTCACACCCTGGGCTGAAGCTGGTGCCAAACCACTGAGCCACACGGGCTGCCCTGTTTGTTCTTTTTTGTCTTGTTTGTATTTGTTCTTTTATCAAAAATTTCACATGGTTAAAGTCTTGTGTGTACTTCGTTCTATTTTATGTTGTCTAATATTCATATAACTTCTTGAATGTGACATGTTATTTTAAGTAAATTTTGAAAAACTTGTGTAAAATGTCTCTTCAAGTGTTGCTTTTTTCTATTTCTGTCTCTACTTCAAGAATTCAGATATGCTTGACTTAAAAAAAAATTGTTTTCTTGGGGCATCTGGGTGGCTCAGTCGGTTAAGGGACCAACTCTACTTTCTATTAAATTGCCCACCTGTTTCTCTAGAAATTCTATATTCTAGATAGGAGCACTCTTCTGGAGGTATGTGTTGCACATATCTTTTCCTTATCTCTGAATCGATTCTCACTATTTAGTAGCATTTCTAGATAGGTTTAAAGTGTTTGACTAATATTATTTCTTTATCTCTTTTTCTTCTCTCAAGTTTATTATGCCCAACAATTAATACTCCTGAAATCAATGTTTATATGTTTCTAGTAGGGGAAAAGGAAATTAATTTTTTCTTGTATTGATGTACAAATGACCCAGAATCACTTATTGAAGATTTTTTTTCTTTATTCCACTCTAGTAATACTTTTGTCATAAACTAGGGAACCATATACATTGGTCTGTTTCCAGATCACCAGTTTTTTTTTTTTTTTCAATTACTAGGAGGGGTATGTGTAAATTTCCACTATAACTGTTGATTTGTCTATTTCATTAGCTGTGTCTGATTGTACTTTGTAGCTTTTGAGTCTATGCTAACAGCTATGGACTCATTCAGAGTTGTTTTTTTTTTTTTTTCCCTGATTGTTTTATCTTTGTAAAGTTCACCAGTGACGAATTTCTCTAATCGTATTTTTCTTTTTCTCCAATTTTTGTCTATTTTATTGGGCAAATCAATCAGTTATTTCAAGGTCTTTGACTATCAAATCTATTAGCAGGATCATGCATGAATCTATTACTTTTTCTGTTGTTCATTTTTTAAGGACTTAATTCTGAATGATATTTTCCAATCTTTTGACATACTTAGTAATTTTTGATCGAATACTGAATACCTAACAAATTACAGAGGCTGGTTATGATATCTTTCTCTAGAGAGGTTTATCCTTTCCTTTGCTAGACAGCTAGAGTGCGAGATAATAACTGTAATTCAATTAGGGACTGAACTAAATTGAGTGTGGTTTGCAGTTTTACTAAATTTCTGCTTACCTAAATTGTAGGTCTTCGGGAATTAAAAACTGAGATCCTTGTTTGTTGACATTTGTCATCCTCCTGGCATATACCAACCTATAATCTTTGTCTCTGTCCCATGCTGAGACTGCCAGCAACAAAGCTCTCCTTTTCAGAAGCAATCTGCTTGTTTTTCTGTCTCCCAGAAGTACCCTTTGCCAGCCAGACGAAAGCCCAGATCCCTACTCTCTTGCTCTGCATCCCATCTGTAATTATTTTATGTACTCAAGGAAAATGCAACTGCAGTCTTTTCACATTACTGCAACTCTTCCTCCTCCAGAGTTTTTGGTTCTAATACTTGATACATCAACATGACTATACGGTTTTTCTTAAGTTTACAGCTTTTATTTATTTTAAAAAAAAATTTTAAAGATCTATTTATTTATTTATTCATGATAGACATAGAGAGAGAGAGAGAGGAGAGAGAGAGAGAGAGAGACAGAGACAGAGACACAGGAGGAGGGAGAAGCAGGCTCGATGCTGGGAGTCTGACATGGGATTTGATCCCGGGACTCCAGGATCACACCCTGGGCCAAAGGCAGGTGCTAAACCGCTGAGCCACACAGGGATCCCCAGATTACAGCTTTTAAATTGTCCTAAAATGGACTCTTCTTCACACATGCAAGTGAAAATTCTCTTTCTGGAATTTTCTTTTCATGGTACTAAAATTTAAATATCTAAAAAATATCATTTGATCCCAAATATGACACTAAGATTATAAAAAATATATTGTTTCTCCACTATCAATTAGCATTGAGACTTGTTCACAACAATAGGAATGACTTTTCTCTGATCCTTTCCCCACATTGAAACACATAAACTTCATCACAGATAGATTTGGATTCAATAGCAATTGCAAGTAAGAACTATCAAACAAAATAGTTTATACGAAATGGAAATATGTTAGCATAAAAATGTATATATATATGAAATGGAAATATGTTAGCATATATATGGCTCAGGTCATCTAATATGTTTATGATGCTGGAGATCATCCACTTCTTATCTAGACAGGTACAGTGGATCATTCACCATTGCTACAGTTCTGTATTTCCATAGTCCTCTTTTCCCCTTGGTTCACTATTTCTCATTTAATAGTAATATCTTTCTCCTACTTTAGTTGGTTTATTACTCTAACTAAAGATAGCTACAATATTTCCACAGTGTATTAGCCTTAAAATTTTGATCCCCAAAAATGACAACACCATGTGCCTCTCTCAAACCAGTGTCATAGAATAAAATTGATTGCTTCTGTCTAAACTACATGGAAACTAGGTGCCATGTTTGGTCATTCTTCCCACTCTTATGAGCATGTCTTTGGCATGACAGTGTGATTGAAACTTCAGTGCTTCATGGCAACATGATTAAAGAATCACCGTGGGGTAGAGATGAGAAAGTTGCTCATCTGAGAGAGGCAAGCAAATAGAATGGGTGGCCACTGTATCTGTTCAGCATTCTTGCTACTTCCATCTATTTAGCGTATCCTAATCCCTGATTAATTGTGTCCATGCTACTCTGCATCACATGCAGACTTTAAAAAAAAAAAAAAGATTTTATTTATTTTTTCATGAGACACACACACACACACACACACACACACACACACACACACACAGAAAGAGAGAGGCAGAGACACAGGCAGAAGGAGAAGCAGGCTTCATGCAGGGAACCTGACATGGGACTCGATCCCAGGTCTTCAGGATCAGGCCCTGGGCTGAAGGTGGCACTAAACCACTGAGCCACCCAGGCTGCCCTCATGCACATTTTTAAAAGTTAACTTTAAGACTCATTTTCTGTATTTCTTCTTGTTGGAAGAGGCCATTGAAAGAATATAACTGATGGTTGACCAGCGAGTTGGACCTGGGCAATTGGAGTCTCCTCACCCCTTCCCTGCCCTTGGAATACATATTTTGCCAACAATTCCCACTGAGAGAGACAGGACTCTTGACAGGTCTGAGATAGCAATGTGTTGTTGAGACCTGCCCACTTGGACCACCGTCACCATTCAGCCAAATACTAACACCATCTGGACGGAAACAGGAACAAACCACAGCTTCCAGTGGGTTGAACTCATTCACTCAGGAACCCTGGTTGTTAAACCTTTGCACTGATAATTAGGCTGTTCTAGAGGCTACAACTTGGAGAATAGGAAGCGAAGGGATGGGTGATCATGAATAGCACCATTGTGGGGTCAGGATATGGAGAAAGACATTTTGGGCTCATTTGTGGGAGCCTGAAGCAATTTTCAGTGTTTTTACACCCTGGCTCATAAGCCATTGACTCCCCCTAGCAGTCAGAAAGCCAATGTCCATGGGATGCCTGGGTGGCTCAGTCAGTTAAGCATCCAACTCTTGATTTTGGCTCAGGTCAGGATCTCAGGGTTGTGAGATTGAGCCCTGTACAGAGCCTGCTTAGGATTCTCTCTCTTCCTCTGCCCCCCCTCTCTCTAAAGAGAGAAAGAAAGGAAGAAAGAAAGAATGCTTATGCCCTATCTTGAGTACAACCCTTGGCAACTAACCTTTCAGTAGTTAGAGCAGATTGAGTGCATAAAAAGAGCAGTGGTTGTAGCGACCAGGTGGGATGGGATACCGCCAAGGATGCTGGGCTGCCCTTGAAGTAGAGTGACTTGGGATAACACAGGAACAGGATGTTCTGTGTGTTCTAAACAACACCCAAGGTAACTGCCAAAGGTGTCTGGAGCCATCCAGTGGCGTTATGAACTGGTGAGGGATTGGCAATTTATTTCATTGGCCCACTACCTCCAATATGCCTCAGAGTATATGGATTACATCTGACTTAGCCCAGGCTTTCTTAGTCACCTTGTAAACCAGGTTGCCACTGTTAGGGAATTAGAGAAGCAGATAATTAAAGAAGCTGAGTACCATGTATAAATATCCTCATCAATTAAACAGTGATCAGGGGTCACATTTCAAAGATTATGACCTGCAAGACTGGGTAAAAGATTATGACAATGGAGGTTCCATCTCACCTATCACCCAGAAGTAGCAGGGTTCATAGAAAGGAAAAAAACATAATATTGAAGCAGCAGATTAAATGAGTAACAGGTAAAACTACCTTAGTGAGGTGGACTAAAGTACTGTGACTGACTCTAATGAATTCAAACTATCAACCAATGGGGTGGGGCTTGTTGCCCCTTATGCTAGACTGGGCACCCCTAGGGATATACCCAACGCCATCATAAAGTTTTGAAAGTGTCAGGAGATAGCCATTGCCCAACTATCACCGTGGATCAACATATAATGCTGCTGAGAACATGAAGCCTGGCCAAATCTGGGTAAAGCATTATCTGCTGGAATTTCCAATTGGATGTTCCACCAGAATGAGTGAGTTACTTCTCACCCATGTGTGAGGAAGAACTACTCAGTCTCCACAGGGATTCTGTTATCCTGCTGCAAGCTGGACCTGTGGAAATGCACTATCTTGGAATGGAACACACATCACTGAAAGAGGGGAGAAGATGGAGATCCTGCTCTGGCAAATCCTACCCCAGTCTAACTTCTCACACTTGACAGTGCTACCTCCTCCAGCCAACACATGTTATACACAACCAAATTCCCAGAGCTGCAGCCACATTAACATCTAAGGATCAGGCCACAAGTGTAATTCTTACAGAGGGGGAAGACATTCCCATACGGGTACCTATGAAATATCTGTTTTTCTGACCTTAACATTCTTCTGCTTCTGTGGTATCTGGTCATGGAATGGGTTTTTGATGGAAATGTCTTTCTGCAGAGGGCCCACTCATATGCCCATCCATGATATCAATCCAGTTGCTAGGTACATAAGAAAGATTTTCCTCACTAGCTTGTCAGGATTACCATGGTGGGTGTCACACTCTAGGGGAAGGATTGGGAACCTCTATAACAGTACACTGAGGAAGAACAAGCCAGGACTAGTCCTCACAATTCATACGATGCCATCAATACCAACGCAGAAACCTGGCCTGTGGCACACACTCACAATAAAGCACACACAGAGCATGGATGTACTTTTTCTGTCAATTAAACTACATATGCAGGCCACCAAACTGTTGACCAGAAGGGTCCTAAAAATAGCACCATCAGAATGATAGTTGGCTATGCTCAGATTTGGGATTAGTTCATGTGGCTTACCCTAGGTTTATGGATATTTGAGCACTCAGATCCCCCCATGTTGGGAACAGAAAAACCACTCTAAACAGAAACAACCTAATTGCACCAGGGATACAGGATGGCTATCACTGGAACTGTTTAATTATTCTATCACATTATAAGATAGCGACTGGTTTGGCACTGATTCGTTGTATATCATTTGCCCACCATCTTTATTCCCTCCAATGACCTGAAATACATAGAAATCCTTACTGTATTCACCCAACAAGTGTTAAATGATAGCTGCCACAGCCTATCTTTATTGAACGTTGAAATGTATCTAATGAAGATGGCTGTCCACCAAACAAGGATGGCCTTGAACTTTATTGCTGCCTTAAAAGGAGGCACTTGTGCCATCATCCAAACAGAATGTTTTGTGCTCTAAGAAGTATGCTAATTTGTACTCTTTATTAAATCACATAAGTCCACCTTGAGGGGTCTGATCCCAGACTAAGAGA
Source organism: Canis lupus dingo (assembly GCF_003254725.2). Taxonomy (NCBI): domain Eukaryota; kingdom Metazoa; phylum Chordata; class Mammalia; order Carnivora; family Canidae; genus Canis; species Canis lupus. The sequence goes on from NC_064248.1 coordinate 45,603,801, forward strand.
TTTAATAATTTAGGAGTTCAGATCAGTGACTTTTTTTTTTTCCCCCCCAGTGGCTCTTGGTAGAAGAAATTGTTAACTATTTGGAGAATCAATGACTTAATCTGTGTTTTCTCTTTTGTGTCCTTCTATTGTTCCTGTAGTCTCTGACTCCAGGTGTGTCCAAATAGCTGCCAAACAAGCCATTTCTATGCTAGTGAAAGCTTTTGCTAACTGCTCAGGGCACATTGTTAAAAAGGGGGGTGTATAAGAATGTAAGAGCTAGGAACAAAAAGTGGAGTGTTGGAGGAGGTTTTTGAGAGGACATGATCACTAGTTGGCCTGAAAGCAGAATCTGGGTAATTTGGAAGCCCTTCATCTTTTCCCCATCTCTGGAATGTACATTCCTGTAGCCTTAGTATTTTAAAAAGATACAGTCTTTAGAGAGCAATGTGTGGCTGAGACAATTGTCACTGTATGTGTGACTGAACCCCAGTAAGGCCTCTACATAAATGTTTATTATTCTGGCAGATGGGTGAAGACATCTCATTTTGCCATCGCCCAAGACAAGACTGGTAAGTAAGTTTCGTTACATATTAAACCTGCCACCTACTGCTCTGGAGTGGCCTGCCTCTCTTCCATCTATCCTTACCCTCTGCACACAGGGGCCAGTTTTCAGGTTTCACCTAGGAGGCTCCTGGGTTCATGGATCAATATTTCCACACAGAGTATTTGATCACTCACAGCCATCCTGCTCATACTTTCCCAAAGGTGTCATGCTATTCAGTAAGCCTATAATTCTGTACAAGTTCTAGAACTCTAGTCCATACAAAAAGCTCAAACATATCTACTCAACTAATAAGTCTTTCCTTAGCTAGGGAAATTTACTTCCATATTTTTCCATCCCATCATATATACCATGTATGCATATGTATATGTCTGAATATTTGTATGTGTGTGCTTTCTATTAACTCATTTTCCCTGCTACTAATAATCCTTAAATATATAGCTAAAGGAAAAGTTCAGTCTCCCATTTGATATGAAGGTTTTTGTACATCCACTTGATAAGAATAAGCTGGGATGGCCTTAATTTTTAAAGAGATATTCCCTGGATATTGCTAATCCTATAAATGACAAGTTTTCTATCTTTCCAACCACAATATACCATCAGATGACCCTGTTTTCCATGGACCCGTGTTCCTTTGCTAAATTCCTTAAGTCTGTGGTCACAGAGAATTTTCAGTTGCCTTAGTGAGAAATCTTTCTTGGTATTTACTGTGAAGATGAAAAAGGATTCTTATGCTGCACATTGCCATTTCCCATATGTTAAAAATTGCCTTCTTTGGAATGGAATGTTATTCTGTCTTAATCACAAAGTATTATTCACTTATGCTTTTACATTGTACTCCAAGGTTTACAACGTTAAAGTTACTCTCTTTACTTTGTATCTCCCTTATGAGAGTTCTTAGTGAGATTCTCTGTTATTTTTATTTCAAATAATTTGTTCATTATACCTGTCTATGCAGTGCTAAAGTATTTTTCTTCTGCTTGTGTTGTATATTGTAAAAGATGCCCAAATTACAGGATTTGTATTACATTGTTATTTTAGGCTTAATTTCTTTTTTAGCCATTGAAAGAGTCTCATAAAGATGCCAGTATCTCACATGAGTAGTAAGAGAGAAGATACCATGGGGGCAAACATTGTGAAATATGGGCAGTAGTGTAACAGAAGAATGACTCTTTTAAAATAATAGTATGCATCACAAGGATTAAAGGAGACATGTGAGGACATACTAAAACTTCTAAAGCCTAGTTTGGAGTTTAGTTGAAAAAAAAAAAAACTATCCCTAATACTGACAATATGATAAAGAACATATGATCAGTAAAATATCATATGATTATCTTACTGAGAAGAAGGGAGATAGTCCTTATTTTGCTTTAGAACCCCAAAATGTCATAGCTCTTGTTTTCCTTGCATAAGTAAGAAAAAATAGAAAAACCCAGAGGGCACACATGGAATTTCACTGTAAGATCTGCAAAGAAAAATAATTAATATATGGATATGTCATACTAATTTACAATAGGAGTTAGTCTAGGGGAAGAAAAAAACACATTTATCACTCCAAATACTTGAACACAATTTAGAAACTCAAAACTATAGAAAGAAGGAGAAGGAGATACAAGATTCAGAGAAAAAAAACACCTTGATACATAATAATCTACTAGTAGACAAATGCAGTATTATAGGTGGTTTTGCCGAGGCCTGGCTTTAATTAAAATTACTATACTTATCCTAAAGATCTGAGATTTTTCCCATAACTGCATCCCAATTTTATAAAAAAAAAAGAATTTATTTTGATGCAGGACATTTGAGGAATATTAAAAGGGTTTTCCTGACACATGGGAGGTGAGTTCTAAATGTATTGAGAGAGATAAGCAACAGTCCAAATTGGGAGGATTGACAATACCTGAAACCAAGAGAAGAGTGATTTCTTTTTTTCAGTATCTGAGGCATAGATGCTACTTGCACTCATGGCCTCAAATCAAGGATCAATGTAGAATAAGTTACAGAACTTTGATGCTATGTGCAGCAGCCTTGACAAGGAACTCTGGGCATAAGTTTGCAACCATTAGAGTAATATGGCTTTACTATGAAAAGCATTCCTTGGTCTACCCTGGACCATATTGCCTAACCAGTGATAATCAGACCTCAATAGCAGCATTCAGCAACTGATGGCAAAACAGAGGTGAGAATCACGGACCTCACTCTTCACAGTTTTTCCCAGTAATCCACCACTTAATTTGGGCGTGATTTTTTATATTATCTCATGTAAGGTAAAAAGGAACTCTAAATATAATAAAAATGGAATAGTCCACTAGCAAGATGAGTAGAGACTGCAGATTTTATTACAATTAGATCAATGTGGGATTGCTAATATTTCTTTCTCTCTTGTCCGGTAAGCTAAAATGCATGCATGCTCAAGCAAGTCTTTATTGACCTGATAATTTGGATAAATCTCTTCTTTCCTGACTTGGCAGTTGGAGAGCAGCCCTTCATTAGCTCTTACTACAGGTCCTTGTCATCCAAATATCACCATCAGAACATTGTGAAGCCAAACGTTATTGCACAAGACTATTGAATTTATCTGGAACCAACTGTCACCACCTTCCCGCCATCACCACATTTTCATCTCTACACAATATTTCAGATACAAAGTTCAACCTTTGGTAACTTATGAAAATCAAGATGCAAAATCAAATGTCATGCATATTTTCATTTTGCAAATTGGGGACTAAAATAATTGCTGAGTAAATCATAGGAATATTATAATTTACTTCATAAACAATTTACTATTACTTTAGAATAAACGTAACATTTTTGATAATTATTGTTCTATCATTTTGCTTTTGTCAATCTTACATAAAGAAGCACCATCAACTTAATGCTTCCAACAGAGTTAATAATGTAGGAAAGAGAATTTTTCTTTCATCTAAATACCAATTGCTTCTCTATTTTTCAGTTTGAAGTATTAAAGCTTAGAAAATATTCAAACCATACTATTAATTCAGTTGCCAAAATTTAGTTCTTTGGTACCTGGTATACTGGTAAATCTTTTTGGAAATTCCAAAGTTCTTTCATTAAGATAATGAAATGAATGGACAATATGAGTGCACGTGTTAATGTGTTTGTGTGTGCCTGTTTACTGGAAGCCCTCCACCTCTTCTCTTCTATCAATGGCTGTATTGTCCTCCTCATTATCAGAAAGTGCATTGGCAGATGCTGTTAATGATGCTGCTAATAGCTTAGCAAAAATGTTTTGTTTCTCAAAGCAACACTTAGCATTTCTATGAATTCCACAAATACAGTTAAAAATTTGTTGTGTTAAAATTCTTCTATCCTGTTGTTTGTTTTTTCCAATCCGCTACCTGCTCTGGAGTATATAAAGCTGAAAACTAATGTTAGCCTAGCCTTTAATCATCCTTTCCACGATAATTTATTCACTTTACCTTGAAGGGAATGGGCAAAACTGCATATTCATGTTCTACCCCAAAATTTGAGTCTCAACTGACTGAATTTCAAATAGGCATATAGAACTCTAAACCTGAAAGTAATGTCTTTCATATTACTCTTTTCTTTTTAAAATGATACAAACAGAATCAACAAGCCAGATTTTTATTTGGATTCTTAAAAATTAATAAGTAAATCTATGGAGAAACTTTTCTCCGTTTATAGAAAGTTATGTTTTTCTTTGCTAATGCTTTTGTTTCAAACTTTAAGCCCTCATATATTTCCCTTCAATATTTGTTTGAGTATCATCTATGAAATAGGCATTGTGTTATATTCTGGACAAAAGTAATTTCCTTACTTAGAAGGACACATCAGACAGAAGAGATTGATATTTTAGTTTTTATAAAGATGTTATTTATTTATTTATTTATTTATTTATTTATTTAAGACAGAGGGAGAGAACCAGAGAGAGCATGAGGAGGGGTGGGGGCAAAGGGAGAGGGAATAGCAGGCTCCCCAGTGAGCAGGGAGCCTGATGCAGTGCTTGATCCCAGGACCCTGGGATCATTACCTAAGCCAAAGCAGAAGCTTAACCCACTGAAACACCCAGGTGCCCTGAGGTTGAATTTTAAAAGATTATTACAAAGGAATGTGAAAATGTATAAATAAATTATAAATAAATTACACTTATTTATAAATATAAGTATGAATATAAATATAAATAAATATAAATATAAATATAAATAAATAATATAAATATAAATATAAATATAAATATAAATATAAATATAAATAATATGTGACAATAAATTATGTGAGAACCAAAGGAAACAACTAGCATAATCTCAGGGATGGCTCCCAGAAGGAGATGAGGCAGATAAATTCTAAAGCACATGTAGGAGATTCATAGGAAAAGAAATAGCAGTGTCTTGTGCAATTTTTTTTTTTGTAGATTCAAAGGAAAAAATAATATGGAAATTAATAAATATCAGGAGTTTCTTGAGTTTTAGGTTTCAGGCAAAGACCAATGTATAAGGCGTAAGCAGGAGCATATAAAGAGCTCATGTGTGGGGTGCCTGGGTGGCTCAGTCTGTTAAGTGGCTGCCTTTGGCTGGGGTCCTGGGGATCAAGCCCCTGGTCACGGGGAAGCCTGCTTCTCCCCCTCCTCCCCCCTTGTTCTTTCTTTCTCTACCACTCTCTGTCAAATAAATAAATAAAATCTTAAAAAAAAAAAAGAGCTAACATGATGGTTTGAGTACAGAATCCCAAGTTGCAAACTATTTACTCTCATTATGTGAATAACATGGTCTTTGTCTTTTGTTTTGTTTTGTTTTTTTCTATTCATATGCAAACACTATCCTGATCTTCAGTGCTTTGTATGTGACTATATATTCCCACCCCTGGAACTTTTTAAGCTTGTCACTTATTTTAAAGTTTTCTGTTCTTTAAACAAGGCTGAGTTTTTATTGGACCCTTCTAGAAAAATCTTATCTTTAGTATCTTAGAAATTTTTCTTAGACATCTCATGTTTTCTTTGTTCTCTATTTCTGGTATACATATAAGTCCCATATTAAGTGTCCCGGACAGTCTTTTAATTTTACTTTCTATCTTCTGTTGTTTTATAAAACTGCTTCTCTATTTTCTTCAATACGTTCTCAACTTTACTGTATTTCTTTCAATTTTTATTAATGTAATATTCTTTTTTATTTATTTTTATTTTTAAAAAGATTTTATTTATTTATTCATGAGAGAAACAGAGAGAGAGGCATAGACATAGGCAGAGGGAGAAGTGGGCTCCTCGCAGGGACCCGATGTGGGACTTGACCCCAGGACAGGGATCACGATGTGGGCTTAAGGCAGGCGCTCAGCCGCTGAGCCACTTAGACGTCCCAATGTAATAATAGTCTTAATTTCCAAAAATTTTCTCTTTACTCTTGACTTTCACTTTTTTTAAGGGGCATCTTATCTTTCATTAATGAATGTAAGTTATTTTAATTATTTCTGTACGTTAACTGTAGTGATTTTAGTTCTTATATTTTTTCTGCTTCTTGCATTTTTCTGTTTCATCTCCAATTTAGTTTTCTTCTTTATATACTGTGCTCCTTCTCTTTCATGCTAGACCCGCCTTCCAAAGATTAGATGATTGGGGCGCTTGAGTGGCTGAGTCCATTGAGCAGCATACTCTTGGTTTGAGCTCAGGTCTTGATCTTAGGGTCCTGAGATCCAGGCCTCCATTGGGCTCCTCACTTGGTGCAGGCTCTGCTTGAGATTCTCTCTCTCCCTCTCCTTATGCCCCTTCCCCTGCTCACGCTCTCTCTAAAATAAATTAATTAATTTAAAAATAGATTATATGATTGATGATCTCCTCATGTTTTTTAATCAATCAATTTAAAACTGAGAAGACATCTTCATAAATTGATGGAGTTGGTGAACTGCCAGATCTTTGGAATGATGTTTAGGGACAATCAGGCTGTTTCTTTTGAGGGCTTCCAAATATCAATAGGAATTTTCTTCTGATTAAGAAACTTACCCCAGAGAAAAGTATGCAGTATGTTATAGGCAGCATATGGAGTGATAGGAAAAAGTATCTTGCAGTGTCATTCTATAATGTCCAAAGATATTCACGTTATTTCTCAGTGAGCCCCTTCAAACCACAGCTGATGTTCTCTATCAGTCTTTCCAAATAGTAAAACCTCTGTCTTCTGCCCAAGTATGAAAATTTTTTGCTGGCTGTGCAGGCAGAGGAATGAAATCAGGGAGCTTCACTATGCATTTTTTATATTTTACTCAAAGCCTTCAGTTTTCAGTTCCACCAAAACCTTGGCCTTCAGAGATAACTGATGTCTCCAGTTCCTGATTCTTTCTGAGAAACTCTGTTGTACATTACTTTGCTTTTTGTTGGTTCATCTCTTGAGAATACTTAACCAAATGGAGAAAGCTAAAACATAAATCATTCAGGATTTCTTACCTAATTTTCAACATCACAATTTTGCTGATGTCTCTTCAGTTTTATTCTCTTTACTGCTATTCCCTTGGGTTTCAAGGAGTAAAAATAAATGCAAATATTACCTCCACCATGTTTAAATACAACATTTTTGTATTACTTTGATTTAGACACAATAAATTTAATTATTATTTTTTAAATTTTCCCAGTATGATTTATTATTACTTTTTCTTAAAGACCTTTATCTCATTTCTAACAAGTTATTTATTTTTTTATTTTTGTATTTTTTTTTAGGTTCGACAGTGCTTTAATGGGGAGCGCTCCTGGGCGAGGTTCCATGACTCGGAGAGGTGGCCTGAGTCAGGGAAGTCTCTCTAACAAGTTATTTTGGAGGACAGTGTACATTTTTAGATCTAAGTTGACAAACTGGAGTGAAAAAGAACAAATATTTAAATATAATTAATTATAAAAGTAATTCTCAAATATACCAATTCATTTGAATAACCTGTGAATATTAAAAAAAAACATTCAAAAGTTCAAATCAAGAATAAACAGATCAGAATTTTATGATGATTGCCATTTTTATATTTTTTTTTAAGTTTCAAATATTAAATTGAGAGCCAGTGTTCTATAAATATGCAAGTATACAAAGGTATTCCAACGCAAGTACCTGCATACATCCTGGTTTCATGCTGCTTATAGAGATTTAACATAGTCTAAAGAGAAGAAGACAAGAGAGTGCTATCATCTCATTTGCTTTCATTAATAATTATTCATTATGAGTAATAAAGCTAACCTGTAGAAATCTTGATGCAGAAGTATTACACCACGCTTTAACTTATTTAAAATACATCTCATAAAATTGTAAATTATTACAATAGTAACTGAGCATTTAAAATGTTGATTCCATCTGTGAATATTTTTGAAAATTACTAGATAATTATAGTATCTTGAATCATTGCCAAAAGTCTTAATTTAAGTAGTTGTTTTACTTAAAATGTGTTTGAGATCCTATATCCCAGATGAGAATTCATTTTTGAAAGCTCCTCTGGCTCTGTTGGGCCATCATGGCTTGGGAGTTAGACATGTATAATTGAAGTTGGCCCATTATTTATTTAAATTTAAGCTAACAAATATTTTTAAATTGGTTCTATGCTGTTTTAAAAATTTACAAAGAAGTTTATTTTTTCTTTTCCTCTCTCTCTGAGTAGGGACCATCTGTTTGTCATGGAAAATCAGAAAATAATCTTTGATATGAGATTTGTACTCCAAGTCTGACACCTAAGTTAAATAGAGTTTTGAAAACTAATTATCTATAACATATCTAATTCATTTATATTTTAATTTCAATCTATCAATGTCAAATAAAATAAATTATTTCAGTTTCAATTTCGGATGATCTTAACAAGCTTCAGATTGCTGAACTGGAAATTATGTCATGCTGTGTAGTGATAGTCTCCTGGATTAGCACAGCTGCCAGTATTTCATTCCTTTAAAAAAATTACTACATTAAACAAGCTCAATATTTGTAATTTTGGCATTGGAATAATGTCATTAGCAACTTCATAAAAATAAATCTATTTGTTGTTAGAAAAAAATCACATATAACTGAGTGAATCATAGAAATAACATTGCATATCAAGTAAATTCCAAGTTTAAAAAATAGGTCAAGTAATTATATACAGAAAAACTGGTAGAAAATGAAATATCTTATATCAAATGTTTGTTATTCAGTAATTAGAAGCACTGTTTGTTTGTATGGAGGGGAACAGATAGTGGAAGACACCACATTAATGAGACATTGAAGCTCCTTAGCATCTGTCTTAAATTTGATGTTTGGAGGATAAAAGCAGAACAGTTTGAAAAGGTCTGACTGCCTCCCCCTCCATCTCTTTCTTGCTTAAAACCCCCACATATTTATGGGGAGCTGGGTGGCTCGGTTAAGTGTCTGACTCTTGATTTTGGCTCAGGTCATGATCTCAGGCTTGTGATCAGGCCCCATATTGAGATCACACCCTGGACTTGGAACCTACTTAAGATTTTCTCTCTCTCCATTTCTTCTCCCTCCTCACCTCAAAAAAGAGAAAAAAAAAAAAAAAAAAGACTGTGATGTGAGGTTTCAAATGCCAAGCAGTGAAATATGTGACCTGCAGTGGAGTCTCAGTTCTAAATTTTGAGAAACTTCAAATTGTTCATCCAGTCCATGACATTAATGTTACTGACAGAGGGACTCAATGCATGGTTTTAGGAAATATGCCCACTGGGTAATTACTTTGATGATTCTTTCCTTGTAAATAAGGATAAATAGGGATAAAATCCTCAAGCTCTTGCATGTTATCAGAAAACCTACAAGATTAAAAAGAGAAACAGTAAAATAAAATAAAAGTGAAACCCTATTATTTGACTTGGAATCTCAGTCTGCTTAGCTGAGTAGTAATAACACTAATTTGAGGTTCAGTACTGTATTTCCTACCTCCAAGTTCCCTAACGGAGTCAGTTGCCTTCACTCAGTTTCAGGAACAGAGAATGCATATATTCCATGAGGAAAAGTCAATCACTACCTTATTTACTATCATAATTCCAATACCTAGGTTGTGTGGATACATGGTGGCCATTGAATATCATGGGGGTCTATGAAAGACTGGATGGATTAATTAAGATCCTCAGGGGAGGGAACAGATTATGTAAAGCTTATACCCACTAACAGCTTCTTTGTAAAAACTGAGAAGAGCATGATATAGAGACACATAATTTTGATTAAAAGACACTTGGTGCCACAGATAAGACCAAAAACATTGTTTTTTTTATAAACATTTTATTTATTTATTCATGAGAGACACAGAGAGAGAGAGGCAGAGACACAGGCAGGGGGAGAAGGAGAAGCAGGCTCCATGTAGGGAGCATAATGCAGGACTTGATCCTGGGTCTCCAGGATCACCCCCTAGGCTGAAGGCAGATGCTTAACTGCTGCGACACACAAAAAATTGTAAAGGCAGTTTACCTTTCTATTTTAATACTTTTATTATTTTTAACTTTCTGTTTAAATTCAAGTTCCTTAACATACAGTGTAATAATTAGTTTCAGATATATAATTTAATGATTGGAGACTTATATATGACACCCAGTGCTCAACACAATTACTCTCCTTATATACCCATCACCCAATTAGCCCTTTGGCTACCCACCACCCCTCCAACAACCCCATTTGTCCTCTATAGTTAAGAGTCTCTTTTGGTTTGCTTCCCTCTCTTTTTTGCGCCTTCCCCTATGCTCATGTTTTGTTTCACGAGTTCCATATATGAGTGAAATCATACAGTATTTGTCTTTTTCTTACTAACTGGTTTCCTTCTAGCTCCATCCATGAATTTGCAAATGGCAAGATTTCATTCCTTTTGATGCCTGAGTAATATTCCAGTATATATATATGCACCTTGTTTTCTTTTTTAAGATTTTATTTATTTCTTCATGAGAGACACAGAGAGAGACAGAGAGGCAGATACACAGGCAGAGGGAGAGTCATGCTACTGCATGGAGCCTGACATGAGACTGATCCCCAATATCCAGGATCACGCCCTGAGCTGAAGGTGGCGCTAAACCGCTGAGTCACCCAGGCTGCCCTAATATGCACCTTCTTTATCCATTCATCAGACAATGGACATTGGGGCTCTTTCCATAATTTGGCTATTGTTGATGACACTGCCATAACCATCGGGGGACAGGTATCTCTTCAAATTAGTTTTGTATCCTTTTGGTAACCGCCTAGTCTGCAATTGCTGGGCAGAGGGTAGTCGGTCTATTTTTAACCTTTTGAGAAACCTCTGCGCTGTTTTCCAGAGTGGCTGCACCAGTTTGCATTCCCACCAACCCTGTGAGAGGGTTCCCCTTTCTCTGCATTCCTTGCCAACACCTGCTGTCTCCTGTGTTGTTAATGTCAGCCATTCTGACAGGTGTGAGGTAGTCTTTCCTTGTAGTTTTGGTTTGTGTTTCCCTGATGATGAGTGACGCTGAACATCTTTTCATGTGTCTGTTGAACACCTCTAGGTCTTCTTTGGAAAAATGTCTGTTCATGTCTTCTGCCCATTTCTTAACTGGATTGCCTTTTTGGGTTGTGGTTATAATGTCTAACCCGTCTTTTGTCATACCAGCCTTTTATCAGATACGTCATTTGCAAATACCTTCTCCCATTCCATAGGTTGCCTTTTAGTATTGTTGGCTGTTTCTCTTGCTGTGCAGAAGCTTTTTATCTTGATGAAGTCCCAAGAGTTCATTTTTGCTTTTGTTTCCCTTGCCTCAGGAGACACGTCTAGTAACAACTTTCTTTTATTTTTTTTAAGATTTTATTTATTCATGAGAGACACAGTTAAGTGAGAGAGGCAGAGACACAGGCAGAGGGAGAAGCAGGCACCATGCAGGGAGCCCGATGTAGGACTGGATCCCAGACTCCAGGATCACGCCCTACGCTGAAGGTGGTGTTAAACTGCTGAGCCCCCCAGGGATCCCCTGGTAACAGGTTCTTATGGCAGAGTTCAAAGAGGTTGCTGCCTTGGTTCTCCTCTGTGATTTTTATGGTTTCCTGCCTCACATTTAGGTCTTTCATCCATTTTGAATCTATTCTTGTGTATGGTGTAACAAGGGGGTCCAGTCTCACTGTTTGACACGTTGCTGTGCAGTTTTCCCAACACCATTTGTTTTGAAGGGACTATCTTTCTTCCACTGGATATTCTTTCCTGCTTTGTCGAAGATTAGTTGACTATATAGTTGTGGGTCCATTTCTGGGTTTTCTATGCTGTTCCATTGATCTATGTGCCTATTGCTGTGCCAGCACCATACAGTCTGGATGACTACAGGTTTGTAATATAACTTGGAGTCCAGAAGTGCGCTGCCTCCAGCTTTGCTTGCATTTTTCAAGGCTGCTTTGGCAAATTGGGGTCTTTTGTGGTTCCATACAAATTTTAGGATCTAGCTCTGTTCTAGTTCTGTGAAAAATGCTGGTGGTGTTTAGATAGGGATCACATTGAATATGTAGACTGCATTGGGTAATATAGACATTTGTTCTTCCAATCCTTGAGCATGGAATGTTTTTCCATTTCTTTGTGCCATCTTTAATTTCTTTCATCAGTATTTTACAGCTTTTGGAGTACAGTTCCTTTACCTCCTTGGTTAGATTTATTCCTAGGTATCTTATGGTTTTTGGTGCAGTTGTTAATGGGATCTCTCCCTTAATTTCTCTTTCTGCTGCTTCATTATTGGTGAATAGAAGTGCAACAGATTTCTTATACTCATTTTGTATCCCGTGACTTTACTGAGTTCATGTATCTGTTCTAATAATTTTTTATGGTGTTTTTGGTTTTCCGGATAGACTAGACTATCATGTCGTCTGCAAAAAGTGAAAGTTTGACATCTTCCTTACTGATTTGGATGCCTTTTATTTTTTTTCATTCTCTGCTGTGGCTAGGATTTCCAGTACTGTGTTAAGTAATATTGGTGAGAGTGGACATCCCTGTCTTATCCTGACTACAGAGGAAAAACTCTCAGTTTTGCCCTACTGAGGATAACATTAGCTGTGGGGTTTCATATATGACCTTTTTTTCTGTTGAGGGTTTGCCTCTAACCCTCTAAACCTACTTTGTTGAGGGTTTTTATTATAATGTCTAACCCGTCTTTTGTGTTGGTTTTTATTACGGATGTTGTACTTTGTCAAATGCTCTTTCTGTATCTTTTGAAAGGATCATATAGTTTTTCTCCTTTATTTTATTAATGTGGTGTTTATCACATTGATAGATTTATGAATATTGAGCCACTCTTACAGCCCCTGTACAAAACCACCCTTGATCATGGTGAATGATTGTGTGTGTGTGTGTGTGTGTGTGTGTGTGTGTACTGTTGGATTTGAGTTGCTGATATTTTATTGAAAATTTTTTTATCTTTGTTCATCAGGGATAGTGGCTTATAGTTCTCTCTCTCTCTCTTTTTTTTTTTTTCTTTAGCAGTCTTCATCTGGTTTTGGTAGAAGGCTAATGCTAGCCTCATAGAACGGATTTGGAAGTTTTCCTTCCATTTCTATGTTTTGGGACAGAAGAATAGGTGTTAACTCTTCTTTAAATGTCTGGTGGAATTCCCCTGGGAAACCCTGTTGCCCTGGACTTTGGTTTGTGGGGAGATTTTTGATTACAGATTCAATTTCTTTGCTGGTTTTTGATCTGTTCAAGTTTTCTATTTCTTCCTGTTTTTGTTTTGGTACTTTTTATGTTTCTAGAAATTCATTCATTTCTTCCATTTGTTATTCAATTTTTGGCTTATAGTTTCTGATATTATTTCTTATAGCTGTTTATATTTCTGTGGTGTTGGTTGTTATTTCTCCTCTTTCATTTGGTATTTCATTTATTTGGGTCCTTTCTCATTTATTTTTCATAAGGCTTCCTAGGGATTTGTCAATTTTATTAATTTTTTTCAAAGAACCAGCTACTGGGTTCATTGTTCTGTTCTATTGTTTTGTTTTGTTTCTATATTATTTATTTCTGTTCTAATCTTTATTATTTCTTTCCTTATGGCTTTGGTCTTCATTTGTTGTTCTTTCTCTAGTTCTTTAAGTGTAAAGTTAGGTAGTTTATTTGAGATTTTTCTTACATCTTAAGGTAGGCCTATATTGCTATATACCACTTTTGCTATATCACAAAGGTTTCAGATCATTGTGTTTTCATTTTCATTTGTTTCTATGTATTTTTTATTTCTTCTTTGATTTCCTACTTGACCCATTCATTGTTTAGTAGCATGCTGTTTAACCTTCATGTGTTTGTGGTCTTTCCAAATTTTGTGCTTGACTTCAAGTTTCATAGCAATATGGTCAGAAAATATGCATGTTATGATCTCAGTCTTTTTGTACTTGCTGAGGCCTGATTTGTAACTTGTATGTGATCTATTCTGGAGAATGTCCCATATGCATTTGAAAAGAATGTTAATCTTTTGCTTTAGGATAGAATGTTCCAAATATATGTTAAGTCCATCTGGTCCAATATGTAATTCAAAACCATCCTTTCCTGGTTGATTTTTTTGCTTTGATCTGTCAATTGCTATAAGTGGGGCATTAAAGCACCCTACTATTATTCTACTTTATTATCAATGAGTTCCTTTATGTTAGTTTTTAATTGATTTATATTATTTTGGTGCTCTCATGTTGGGTGCAAAAATATTTACAATTGTTAGATCTTCTTGTTGAATTTTCTCCTTTATTATGATATAGTGCCCTTCTTCATCTCTGTTACAGTCTTTGGTTTATTTCATTTTTTATTATTTAAAGATTTTATTTATTTATTCATTAGAGAGGCAGAGATTTAGGCAGAAGGAGAAGTGGGCTCCCACAGGGAACCTGATGCAGAACTTGATTCCAGGACCTCAGGATCACAACCTGAGCCAAAGGCAGATGCTCAACCACTGAGCCACCTAGCCTCCCCCAGTCCTTGGTTTAAATTCTACTTTGTCTGATATAAGTATGGCTCCTTCTGCTTTCTTTTGGCATCCATTAGTATGGTATATGGTTCTCCAGTCTCTTATTTTCAACTGTGTATATATTTAGGTCTAAAATGAGTGTTGTAGGCAGCATATAAATGGGTCTTTTTTTTTTTTTTTACATCTATTCTGACACCCTATGTCTTTTGACTGGAGCATTTATCCCATTTACATTTGGAATAATTATTGATAGATATGTAATTTAGTGTCCTTGTCTTACTTCTTAAGTCATTGTTTCTGGATATTTTCTCTGTTCCTTTCTGTTCTGTCACTTTTGGTCTTTCCTTTCCACTCAAAGAGTCAGTCCCCTTTAATAATTTTTTGTAGGGCTGGTTTAGTGGTCACAAACTCTTTTAGTTTTTGTTTGTCTGGAAAACGCTTTATCTCTCCTTCTATTCTGAATGATAGCCTTACTGGATAGAGTATTCTTGGCTGCAAATTTTCCCCATTCAGCACATTAAGTATATTATGCCACTCTCTTCTGGCTTGCCAAGTTTCACTTAGAGATCTGCAGCTGGCTTTATGGGTCTTCCCTTGCGAGTTAGGGACTACTTTTGTCTTGCTACTTTTAAAATCTTTTCCTTATTGCTATATTTTGCAAATTCAATTATAGCATATCTTGGTTTTGGCCTGCTATATATATATTTTTTTTTGATGGGATTTTCCTTGCCTCCTAGATCTGGATGTCTGATTCCTTCTCCAGATTTGGGAAGTTTTCAGCTATTATTTCCTCAAATAAATTTTCTGCCCCCTTTTCTCTTTCTTCTTCTTCTGGGACTCCGATAATAACAATGTTATTATGTTTGATGGAGTCATTGAGTTCCCTAAGTCTATTCTTATGTTCCATAATTCCTCTTTTTCTCTTTTGTTCAGTTTCATTATTTTCCATTATTTCTCTATCACTTATTCATTCCTCTGCCTCTTTCATTCTTATGTTCATTGCATTCAGCCTGTTTTGAATCTCAGTGAGTGTATTTTTCATTTCTGATTCATTTTTTAACTCTTTTATCTCTGCAGTAAGAGCCTCCCTGAAGTCTTCTATTCTTTTATAAAGCTCAGCAAGTATCCTTATGATTGTTCCTCTAAATTCTCCATCAGGCATATTATTTATGTCTGTTTCACTTAGAGCCCTGGCCATGACCTTATCGTGCTCTTTCATTTGGGATGAATTACTCCATCTCGGCATTTTGTCTAAGTTTTTGCCTTTTTCTGTGTATTAGAAAAGCCTGTTATGTTTCCTGCTCCAGAGAGTAATGGATTTATGAAGAAGAGGTCATATAGTGTGTCCAGCGCCTGGTGCTTCAGGGAATGTGTCTGGTGTATACTTCGTGTACTCTACTGCTGTGTTGTGGCTGTTCTATCACTGCCAGTTGACTGCAGTGGGCAGTGTTTGATTTTTGGCCATAATGTGGCAAGTTTTAACTACATGTGCTCTAGTCTGCTCATTTAATGAGACCTGATACTACTTCCACTAGAAATGAATCCCTGCAGAACTCTATGGTTGGGAGATCTGTTCTGTGCAGGCGTCTCTGCTGGTCTTCTGGAGAAGGGGCTTGCTATGCTGGGACTGACAAGCTTGACCGAGAAGGGCAGTACCACCAGAGTACAAGGGTGTGGGACTTGATGTGAGTAGGCTACACAGCCAGTGTAAGTGCTCTGCTATTTATCACAGGGGTCTCTGCTTTCATGCTGAGAGGCAGAGGTCAGTGAGGCACTTCCATGCATGCTGCTCTTGGGGATGCACTCTGAATTGAGCAAATAATCTCAACCCTGTGTGTCTAGACATTTTTCAGATCACACTGTGTGTCTCCTGGTTGTTGCCGGCCCTCTCTCCAGGAGCAGCACAGTGCCCTCCAGGTTCCATCCCAGCCAAACCTGCTGTCTTATAAAACCCCAGTCTTTAGGGATGTGTGCCGTGGGCAAGGGCCTGCACTGCTCTTCCGCAGGAGGGTCCCACTGCACTGGGACTTCAGCAGCCTTGACCAAGAAGGGCGGTGGCACCAGAGCTCAGAGCTGTGGGATTTGGTGTAAGCAAGTTAGGCAGCCTGTGTCAGGGGCTGAGCTGCTTTCATAGGAGGCTCTGTGGTTATGCTGAGAGGTGGGGGAGAGAAATGGCACCAGTGGAACCTTTGTCCTCAGAGAGGCATCTTTGTGAACACTACCCCTTGGTGGTGCACTCTAATAAGAGTGAATAATCTTTCATTTTGTGCCCCAGCACTCTTCAGATCATTGTTTCACTATTTCCATACCATCTGTTCCCAGTTTGTTTCCCTGAATTCTCTCCAGGAGAAGGGCAGTGCCCTGAGGTCTTTATCCCAGCTATCCCAGGGAAGCCTGATTATCTTTCAAATTCCAGTCTTTAAGGCCACTGTTTGTAAGAATTCGAAAATCAGCCCTTCTCGTTTTCTCAGTCAATGGCTGTGGGGAAATGTTTTCCCTGCACAATCCCCTATGTGCTCCTCCCTCTCTCTCTCCTTTCTCCATGATCATGGCTCCTTTCCTCTGCAGCATCGGTGATCCATTTATCCCCCAAACCATGTCTCTGCATTCTCTACCTTCTTCAATATGGCTTTTCCTCTCCCTCCAGCTGTGTAGCTTGTTCCATGGGTCCCAGGTTGATTTCCAGGATATTTACAATGATTCAATAGTTATCTATTTATGCTCAAGAGACAAGACAAGTCTAGGGTCTTCCTAATATGCCACGACCTTAGCTGTATCTAAAAGGTATTTTGGGGGATGCCTGGGTGTCTCAGTGGTAGAGCATATGCCTTCGGCTCAGGGCATGATCCTGGGGTTCTGGGATCGAGTCCAATGTCGGGCTTTCTTGTATAGAGCCTGCTTCCCCCTCTGCCTGTGTCTCTGCTTCTGTGTTTGTGTGTGTCTCTCATGAATAAATAAATAAAATCTTTTTAAAAAATGAAAGGTGTTTTTGTTGTTGCTTTTTTTTTTTTTTTTTTTTTTTTTTTTTTTAAAGATTTTATTTATTTATTCATGATAGTCACAGAGAGAGAGAGAGAGGCAGAGACAGAAGCAGGCTCCATGCACCGGGAGCCCGACGTGGGATTCGATCCCGGGTCTCCAGGATCGCGCCCTGGGCCAAAGGCAGGCGCCAAACCGCTGCGCCACCCAGGGATCCCATGTTGTTGCTGTTGTTTAAGAGAGAGAGAGAGAGAGAGCACATATGCACATACTGGCTTGGGGGATGGGCAGAAGGAGAGGAAAGAGAATCTTAAGCAGGTTTTACATTCAGTGTGGAGCCAAATGTGGGGCTCAATCTCATGATCTTGAGATCATGACCTGAGCCCAAATCAAGATTTGTATGCTTAACTGACTGAGCCACTCAGGCACCCCTAAAAGTATAACCTAAAAGTATAACTTTCATAAAAAGTTATGAAACTATTTGCAGATGACATGATCTCCATATGGAAAACCAAAAACACCATAAAAATTATTAGAACAGATACATGAACTCAGTAAAGTCACGGGATACAAAATGAGTATAAGAAATCTGTTGCACTTCTATTCACCAATAATGAAGCAGCAGAAAGAGAAATTAAGGGAGAGATCCCATTAACAACTGCACCAAAAACCATAAGATACCTAGGAATAAATCTAACCAAGGAGGTAAAGGAACTGTACTCCAAAAGCTGTAAAATACTGATGAAAGAAATTAAAGATGGCACAAAGAAATGGAAAAACATTCCATGCTCAAGGATTGGAAGAACAAATGTCTATATTACCCAATGCAGTCTACATATTCAATGTTATCCCTATCCAAACACCACCAGCATTTTTCACAGAACTAGAACAGAGCTAGATCCTAAAATTTGTATGGAACCACAAAAGACCCCAATTTGCCAAAGCAGCCTTGAAAAATGCAAGCAAAGCTGGAGGCAGCGCACTTCTGGACTCCAAGTTATATTACAAACCTGTAGTCATCCAGACTGTATGGTGCTGGCACAGCAATAGGCACATAGATCAATGGAACAGCATAGAAAACCCAGAAATGGACCCACAACTATATAGTCAACTAATCTTCGACAAAGCAGGAAAGAATATCCAGTGGAAGAAAGATAGTCCCTTCAAAACAAATGGTGTTGGGAAAACTGCACAGCAACATGTAAAACAGTGAGACTGGACCCCCTTGTTACACCATACACAAGAATAGATTCAAAATGGATGAAAGACCTAAATGTGAGGCAGGAAACCATAAAAATCACAGAGGAGAACCAAGGCAGCAACCTCTTTGAACTCTGCCATAGGAACCTGTTACCAGGGGATCCTGGGGGGCTCAGCAGTTCAGTGCCTGCTTTTGGCGTGGGGCTGATCCCAGAGTTCCAGGATTGAGTCCCACATTGGGCTCCCTGCATGGTGCCTGCTTCTCCCTCTGCCTGTGTCTCTGCCTGTCTCTCTCTTTCTGTCTGTGTCTCTCATGAATAAATAAATAAAATATTTTCAAAAATTAAAAAAAAAAAAAGAGGGCAGCCTGGTTGCTCAGGGGGCAGCCCACATGGCTCAGCGGTTTAGCGCTGCCTTCAGCCCAGGGCGTGACCCTGGAGTCCCAGGATGGAGTCCCACTCCTTCTCTCTCTCTCTCTCTCTCTCTCTCTCTCACTAATAGATAAATAAAGTATTTTAAAAAAAGATAAAAAGCTTCTGCACAGCAAGAGAAACAGCCAACAATACTAAAAGGCAACCTATGGAAATGGGAGAAGATATTTGCAAATGACGTATCTGATAAAAGGCTGGTATGCAAAATCTATAAAGAACTTCTCAAACCCACAACCCAAAAAGGCAATCCAGTTAAGAAATGGGCAGAAGACATGAACAGACATTTTTCCAAAGAAGACCTAGAGGTGTTCAACAGACACATGAAAAGATGTTCAGCGTCACTCATCATCAGGGAAACACAAACCAAAACTACAAGGAAAGACTACCTCACACCTGTCAGAATGGCTGACATTAACAACACAGGAGACAGCAGGTGTTGGCAAGGAATGCAGAGAAAGGGGAACCCTCTCACAGGGTTGGTGGGAATGCAAACTGGTGCAGCCACTCTGGAAAACAGCGCAGAGGTTTCTCAAAAGGTTAAAAATAGACCGACTACCCTCTGCCCAGCAATTGCAGACTAGGCGGTTACCAAAAGGATACAAAACTAATTTGAAGAGATACCTGTCCCCCGATGGTTATGGCAGTGTCATCAACAATAGCCAAATTATGGAAAGAGCCCCAATGTCCATTGTCTGATGAATGGATAAAGAAGTGCATATATACACTGGAATTTTAGTCAGCCATCAAAAGAAATGAAATATTGCCATTTGCAAATTCATGGATGGAGTTAGAGGGAAACCGGTGAGTCAGAGAAAGACAAATACCGTATGATTTCACTCATAGATGAAATTTGAGAAACAAAACAGATGAGCTTAGGGGAAGGGGAAAAAAGAGAGGGAAGCAAACCTAAGAGACTCTTAACTATAGAGAACAAATGGGGTTGTTGGAGGTGTGGTGGGTGGCCAAAGGGCTAAGTGGGTGATGGGTATATAAGGAGAGTAATTGTGTTGAACACTGGGTTCCATGTAAATGTTGAATCACTAAATTCTACATATGAAATGAATATTACCATGGGTGTTAACTAGAATTTCAATAAAATTTTGAAGAAATAAATAATATAGTATAGTAGAGCCACTTAGTCAATCTTCCTAGAAAACACGATGCTGATTAAATTTTAAAATATAAGTGGAATTTAGTCAGCTAGAACATCTTGGCAGAGGGAACTGCAGGAGAAATGGCAGGAACCTAGAAAATGCATTTAACCTATTTCCAAATCCAAGAAATATATTAAATATTTTTATTATCTTTAAAACTGAGATGCCTGTAAGAAGTACTTTGGATTATTTTTCAGTAAATCTTCTCTTCTTTGCTTTTTCCCCCTATGATCGTAGTAAACTTCTCTGTTCCATTGATTTTGGAGCTGACCATATGATTAACTTTGACTATGGGATGTTATAAATGTTTCAAGTAAATACTTGAAATGTGCTTTCCTGTTGGTCACTTGCTCTCTTGCATGTCTAGGAGGACATTCAGAAAGTCAGGGCTTGACTTTTCTACTGTTCCATGGAAAATGAAAGAGGTGGAGGAGCACCACCCATCCAGTCCATAGACCTGCGGTTTGGAACCTAGCTAGTCCTGCCTAAATCATTTCACTCCAAGCTAGCTAGTAGACACATGAGTGAATTTTAATGCTTCTTATTTTAAGCCTCCCACTTGTAGAGTATATGTTATGTAGCAATAGCCTCCTATACATTTTTATTGAACAAAGCTGTTGATGTGTTGAAACCCTGTTTAATTTCTTACTTTTGTTTCACATTCTGTACAAATTTTTGCTTACTTTTGTAATAAAGAGAATTTAAAAAAATAAAATAGAAAAAGATCGGAGTGAAAATAAAGAAATAAGATAGGAGTGTATGCAAATATTCTAATAGTTTGTTGACATAAAAGAAAAACTGTATACAGTTCACTTTTAAAAGAGTGGACGATAAATTTCATTTGTACCAGTATTCCAGAGAATAAAATAATTATTGATATTATAAAAGATAGTTGGAGTTCTTTTCCAAAACTTAACTATCATTGAAAACTATAGGAAATTAATTTAGCAGCCTGGGAAAAAACCCAGGATGATAGAGTAGTGTCTGCTCTGTTCTAAAATCTTGAGAAATGAGATATTTAGAGATCTCATATATTGTTGGTGTGCTAAGGACATAGGATATTGTCACACACAACTTGCTTTTCAGTAAAATAACGTTGTTCTTCAGAAGGTTAGCTTCTGTATATATGGGACTATTTGTAACACATAACATTTAAGTTATAATTATAAAAATAAACAAAAAATAAATCTTACATAGACTAGTTATTAAAATACTATAATCATAGGGTATCTGAGTGTCTCAGTTAGTTAAGTGGTTGCTTTTTGCTTAGGTCACCATCTTAGAGTCCTGGGGTCCAGAGTATTGGACTCCTTGCTCAGCAGGGAGTCTGCTTCTCCCTCTACCTCTGAACTTCCCCCCTGCTCATGCTATCTCACACATACACTATCTCTCTCATAAATAAAAAAAATCTGAAAAAATACTTTAATAATAAAGAGCTATGCCTTGAAGTTTATATTTGTATACAAAGTAAATAAAATGGAGAAGCAAGATATGAAGCAGTTCTAGAGAAAAAAGAATTCTTTAACACATCCTTTCTTCTTTGATTCTAAAATAAGAAAAGAAGATAACTACTTGGCCACCATAAAAAATAAAATTGTGCAATTAATTTGTACATAATAATCAAACTTAATCTAGGCATAGAAGTTAAAGGCTATAGTGGTAAGATATATTAAGTCACATTAAAATTAAAGTTCCTGTAGTAACAGGAAATTAAAGGTCCTGTAGTAACTGTTGGAAGTTAAAGTTGTAGCAAGAGCAGGATTAAGGAATAAGAAATGGACATTTAAAAAAAATTTCAAATGGAAATCAATGTTTTCTTCTAAACTTCAAGACATCAATTATTACCACTCTTCAAATTTTATTCCTCATGCCTATCCTCTGATAGTTTTAAGAGGGATCCAGAAAAATACTTTATGTATATGGTGTTTGACTTTAAAACACTCTACAGTACAGAAACTTGACTTCTTTCTGCTTAAAAGAAATCTGATATGCATGGTGCTGAAGAACACAAATAATAAGAAGCAAAAGAATCCCTTCTTGCCTTATATAATTTTAAAAAAATCTCTTATTGACAGAAGAAAAGCAGATTGAGTATTCACATTATTACACCAGAAGAGCAAAATTATAGCTTTCTGTGTCAATTATGTTATAATATTTTTCATTAAATATTGTATTTTATTAGATTTCTCCAATGTAATACTTAAATACTATTTAAAACAACTTTTATGTATCCAATTTCCTGGGTTAGAGTCTCAGCTTTAATTTTTTTTTAATGGATTTGTAACATTTCAGAAGCTTAAGAATCATTATCATACATATTTAAAATTTCAGTTTTAAATATTGAATAGATGTGTTGAGAAGACAACATTTTACATCCATAGTTTGTATATATATGACCAGGAAAATACAGCATTTAACATTTAGTCATTTATACTTCTAAAAAATATAGTTGTTCTGTTAAAAACAATTTAAATAGTACATCACTTATAAAAAAAGCTAATGAGAACTTTTTGGAGAAATAATGTAATGATTGCAGGTTTTTTATTATTGTTATTATTTAATTTAAAACCCAGGATTAATCATATTTAATATGTACCACTCTCTAGCAGTGCATAAATTTCCCACTTGGCTTCACTCTCAAAACATAATCCAGTCTCCACTTAATTTTTTATTGTAATGGGAACTTAACTTGTCCTGAATCAACTGTATTTATGTTTTGATAGGTTAATTTGTAGATGGTTCTATTTTATGTTATGGCAACTTATTTTATTTTTGAGCCAAAATGTACATAATGTCACACAAATCACAGTGCCAGAAAATTCATTTTCCCAACAAATATTCTCATATATTGAAGTAGCCTTCAGTCTCATTCAGCTTTCAAACAGCCTCATTAGTACTTAGTCATTCTGGGTTTACAGTTTAACTTAAAATTTTCAATTTGGGAAATCTATTCCAACGAAAATACCCCCTTCATTCATTTCTTAAGGAAATCATACTTTATTTTTTATTATTTTCACTTCTATTTAGTTTCAACCTTTAAAAGCCAAAACAATCAGGAGGTACTGATACTTATTCAAATTGAACATGTTTATATCATTTTAAATTTAGATTATTTTATAGTTTAATATTTTTTTCAGAGCTGCTAGCAGAGTTGGTTTGAATTTTTAAAACATTTTGTTCAATCTAAGTATGATTTCAGCCTAAAACATTATAACTATTCATTTTTGGAGAGAGTGTGTAGATATATTAACCATGAATTGTAGTATACACAAGTAGAACTTGTTGCTAAGTAACAAATACCTATTATCAGGGGGATGATATTACATCTTATTGAGCACAGACAGAGGCAGGAAATGATCTCTGAGGAAAGGGATCCGTCACAAGTCTATCACAAACCTCCGTTACAGACGGTAGAGGAAAATTAATGGTCTAGGTTTTCTGGCTTAATAGGTTTCGGTTCCTGTCTTCTGGAAAACATGCATTTCAATTTTATCTACTCTGAATCACTATGGCACTTTAAAAGATTAAATATTATGGGGTCTACAGAATAGTAATTTAGAAATAAAATATTCCTTTTGCAGGTGCAGCCTGTCAAGTTGCTAACATTTAGTTAAGCTTTTACAGTCCACAGAAAACCTTTCTGGGAAAATGAAGCCTGTAATTGTGGTAGTCACCTTCAGCCATGCTTTGAATAATTTTCAGAGGCATTGCCAATTCCCCCCTAGATTAGATATAATAACTGGTGTTCAGATATATACACTATCAAATATACACAAGTACAATAAGTAATGAAGAGATGTTGAAGTCTCTTTCTCATAAGAATTATTATCTTTTATTGAGTAAATTCAAATATATTTAATGTTACTTTTAACATTATCCTTGCCCACGTACAAGTATGAATCTTAATAATAAACAAGAAATGATACCCTAGTCTAATTCCTCATATCTCTTGCTCCACCAATTTATCAATTCAGCAGATATTTATTTAGTGCCAGTTGTTTGTTCTTCCTGAGGCACAGTTTTGATCATGAGTGGTCACAACTGGATCTGCCAAAAATCTGAGGATTATTTTATTATCCTTAATGTTAAAATGGTAGAAATGTTTCCCTAAAAAATCATAGCAAGGCAAAGACCACTATTATCACTTCTAATTAATATTGTAGTGGAATTTCTAGCCACTGAAAAAAAATGCCAAAACATATATTAAATGACATAAAGGTGAAAAAGAATAAACAAAACCTTCACTATTCACACAACCACCTTAATACTGCAGAAAACGTTTAATTAGTGGCAGAGTCTAATGATAATGTTTGGTATAAGTGGAAAGCACAAAAAATAAATACAATTTATTACAGCACCAATGAAGAGTTCAAAACTGCAAATTCAAAAATGTAAATTCACAATCATATGGAAAATTAAGGTATATAAAAATAAAGATAAAATATGTTTTATTTATTATAGGACCTTCATAGTTAAAATATAGCACATTATTAAAGACTGTAAGAATTTCTAAATATGTTTTCTAATAAATTATGTTTATGTCTAGATAAATTCAATATTGTAAAAATATCAATCATCCCACAACTTACCTGTAAAATTGATGCAGTTTGAATCAGTATCTCAAAGTATTTTTATTTTTAAAATGTTTTTAAAGATTTTATTTATGTATTCAGAGACAGAAAGAGAGAGAGAGAGAGAGAGGCAGAGACACAGGCAGAGGGAGAAGCAGTCTCCATGCAGGGAGCCTGTGATGGGACTTGATCCCCAGACCCCAGGATCACGCCCTTGGGCTGAAGGCAGGCACTAAACCACTGAACTACCCAGGTGTCGCTCAAAGTATTTTTATGAAGACATTAATGTTAATATTTTGTGAAAGATGAAATGGGCATAATGAGCCAACATATTCCTAAATAAGAAATATATGATGAGGACTTATCGTGAAAGGGATATGATCTGATATACCTACCAAATATCAAGACTCATTATAAAATTATTGTTAGGAAGAGAGTTTGGTATTATGGTAGGGATAAAGACAATTGACCAATGAAAGAGACTGTAGATACTAGAAAGGAACCTATGACACCCTCCACACATAGCTAGCTTTGCGATCTCTGGGGAAGAAAGGGCTATCCTAAAAATGGTGGTGGGACAATAGATTGTTTTTATGGAAGGGAAAGGAAAATATAATGTAATATCCTTTCAATACTCTACACAGATATTAATTGCTAATAGATTAGATATTTGAATCTTATTTATGAAACTGAAGCAAATTTTTACTACAGTAGAAATTTCATTTGTCTTAGGATATGATAAACTTTCTTAAGAAACAGAGGCTATATAAATTTGAATAATGATCAATGGTTTTTACCACTTAAAGTGAAGAGGTTTTGTTATAAGAAAGTACAGACAGGAGCTAAACAAGCTGAAAAATGGATGTATGCTGTCCACAAGAGACACCTATCAGTTTAAAGACACACATAGGCTCAAAGTGAAGTTATAGAAAAAGATATTTCAAGCAAATGGTAACCAAAAGAAAAAAGAAGTAGCCATACTTTTATCAGAAAAAATAGACTTAAAAAATAGATTCTAAATGGATTAAAGGCAAACTCCTAGGAGCAAACATAGGGTAGAAGCTCCTTTATATTGATTTTGGCAATGGTCTTTTGGATATGATATCAAAAGCACAGCAACAAAAGCAAAAAGCAAGTGAAACTGTATCAAACTATAAAGCTTCTACACAGCAAAACAATCAACAAACTGAAAAGGCATCATATGAAACAAGAGAAAATATTTGCAAACCATATATCTGATAAGGGTTTAACATCCAAAATATAGGAAGGAATCATACAATTCAATTACAAACAAATAAACAAAAAAAGCCCCTTTTAAAAATAGGCAGAGGAACTGAATAGACATTTTTTTCAAAGACATACAAATGGCCAACAGGTACTTATGAAAAGATACTCAACATCACTAACTGTCAGAAAAATGAAACTCAAAAGCACAAAGAAATAATATCTCACACTTGCTAGAATGGCTACCATCAAGAAGACAAACTGTAGGAGAGGGTGTAGAGGAAAGGGAACCCTTGTGCATCTTTGATGGAAATGTAAATTGGTTCAGTTTGGCCACTATGGAAAACAGTATGGAGGTTCTTCAAAAAAATAAAAATATAAATATAATTTGTTCCAGCATCCCATTTCTGGGTATCTATCTAAAGAAATGAAAACAGAGTATCGAAAAGATATCTGCACTCCTATGTTTGTTGCTGTATTATATACAATAGCCAAGATATGGAAACAACCCTTGTCTGTCTACAGATGAATGTATAAAGAATATGTGAGTATAAGAGCTCCTGTGTGGCTCAGTTGCTTAAGCGTCCAACTCTTGATTTCAATTTGTGTCACCATCTCAAGGTTGTGAGATAGAGCCTGGTGTCAGGCTCTATGTTGGGCATGGAGCCTGCTTAAGGGTCTCTCCCTCTCTCTCCCTCTGCCCCAACCTCCCTAAAAAAAGAATATGTGACTGTATATCCCTATATATCACTATATATATATATATATATATATATATATATATATATACACATATATAATGTATAGCATATATATATCACATATATATATATGTATATGTATGAAAAAGAAACCCTGCAGTTTGTGATAACATGAATAAATTTGATGGGTTTATGCTGAGTAAGATGAGTCAGACATAGAAAGACAAATATTGTATATCAGTATTACGAGGAATCTAAGAAAACTGAACTCATAAAAATTGTAGAATAGTGGTTACTAGGGGTTAGAGGGTGAGGGAATTGGTGAGATGTTGTTAGAGGGTACAAACCTGCAGCTAAAAGATAAATAAGTTCTGGCAATATAATGTACAAACTAGTAATTATAGTCAACAATCCTGTTTTATATACTTCAAAGCTGGTAAGAGACTGGATGTTCTCTCCACAAATTAACAGTGCTGATTATGTGACATGAAAGAGATGTTGCTAAAGCCTTGCTGGTAATTATATTGCAGGATATAAATACATCAAATTAACGTTTTGTATACATTAAGTTTACACAATGTTCTATGTCAATTATATCTCAATAGAAATTTTTAAATATACCATGAGTCACATATGTACTTTTAAATTTCTAATAGCTTTATTAAAAATGTAATAAACAGATAAATTACATGTGGTACTATATTTTAGTTAACCAACCTCTCCAAAATATTATCATAGTAACATATGATCAATAGTAAAACATTATTAATGAGAAAGAAGTCTGTCACCATAGAAACAGAATACTAAAATAGAAATTCTATGAAAGAAAAGAGAGAGGGAACCAGGCTTCAGGCAGCAATAAGCACTGCCTTTGATACAAAACAAAACACACATAAAATATAAGGATATAAACCACAATTTTCAAAGCTAACTCATTGGGATCCTGTAAAGTGTTATGAATCTTCCTTCTTATTTGTATGGATGCTATCCTGAATTCCTTGAGCTCCCTGAAAATTCTAAATCATTTAGGCTTCATTATTGTTTAGAAACATTTAATAATTCAATACTAATCTCTGACTTGTCAAATTTCCTAAGTAATTTTTTTAGGATTTTATTTAATTATTAATGAGACAGAGAGAGAGAAAGAGAGAGACAGAGAGAGAGAGAGAGAGAGAGAGACAGAGACCCAGGCAGGCTCGATGCAGGGAGCCCGATGTGGGACTCGATCCAGGGTCTCCAGGATCACGCCCCCGGCCGAAGGCAGGTGCTGAACCATTGAGCCCCCCGGGCTGCCCATCGTAACTTAATTTTAAGCCTGTTTTTAAAGTTGACATGATCATGACATTTATATTTTCTCCTGTATCTCTCCTTCCATTTTTAATTCCAAAGCATCAGTTGACTATTTCTCATTATTTTTTAAGATTTTATGCATTGGCTCAGTGGCTCAGCAGTTTAGTGCCTGCCTTTGGCCCAGGGCACGATCCTGGAGCCCCTGGATCGAGTCCCACGTCGGGCTCCCTGCATGGAGCCTGCTTCTCCCTCTGCCTGCGTCTCTGCCTCCCTCTCTTTCTCTGTGTCTCTCATGAATAAATAAAAACAAACAAACAAACAAATAAATAAATAAATAAATAAATAAATAAAAAGTAAAAATATAAATAAATAAGTAAATAAATAAATAAATATAAATAAATTTTATTTATTCATGAGACTCACACAGAGAGAGGCAGGGACCCAGGCAGAGGGAGAAGCAGGCTCCACGCAGGGAGCCTGACGTGGGACTCAATCCCAGGTCTCCAGGATCACAACCTGGGCCAAAGGCAGGTGCCCAGCCGCTGAGCCACCCAGGCGTCCGTCTCATTTTTTTTTTTTTAAGTCAATTCACTTCACTCCTCATTTCTTGGCCATTATTCCTTCAAAAATTATTTTAGCTAATTTAGAGTTGGAAATATATTTGCGCTTCTTAACTTCTTACATAAAGTCATCCACTGAAAAAGAAAAATGGAATATAGTTTCCTTTCCACCTATTTTTAAATAAGTTTTCCCATTTGATATTATTTTTTCCTCTAATAAAGTTTATGTGTACATTCTGATCCACAAGGCTTTATATACAGTTTCTTTCAGTTAGCATTTTCTAAAGATCTCATTTATGCAAGATGACAGTATATAAATTGAAATAATTTGACTAAAGTCCATGTCTTACCAAAACTTGCTATTGAATTATAAGGGTACAGTAAATTGAATATATTTTTATGAAAACAAAGTGGTATATTATGGTCTTTGAGACTAAATGATAAATAATTCTGCTCAGGAAAAAGATAAGATTTCTTCAAGCAGGTATAATTGAAATAATCTTTGAAAGACGAACAGTCATTGTCAGGAGACTAAGAGATTAATTTATTTCTATCATCAATGACTACTGTGAATTGGACTCACGTGACAAACTAGAGAGAGTCAGTTCTCTGTAGTTTGATCTTCTTACCAGTAGAATTAGTTAATACCTGTCCTCACCTAGAGGACTCATAAGTCATTGTGACAACATCTATATTTTACCTTGCATTTCCCTATAACCAAGTACCACACTTAATCTGGATGGTATTTATAAAAATATTAGAAGTAAATATAGTCACGGTATTTCAGATGACTATCCTATTAATTTTAGTTCTTATCAAATTAAAAGTTTTCCTAAAAATAATTACTATATTGGCATGCTCACAGTCTATATATTGCAAGATAAATAATCCTGACCAAAGCAAATTTACCTCCTGGTATTTTCTTGGATTTATTTGTTTTTATTTTAGTGATCTATTTTTATACAAAAATCTTGAAGCAGATTGAGAAT
The DNA here is from genome assembly GCF_003254725.2 of Canis lupus dingo. Lineage (NCBI taxonomy): Eukaryota > Metazoa > Chordata > Mammalia > Carnivora > Canidae > Canis > Canis lupus. Next base: position 45,633,275 of record NC_064248.1, read on the forward strand.
ACCCTGACCAGCATGTAGATTTTGAAATTATTCCATTTGTGTCCTTTATTTATTAGAATGATAGTATTCCTTAAATATTTTGGGTATTGGTATTGAACAATTATCAAGCTAAGCATATTCATAGTCTAAAAAGAAATTGTTATTTTAAAAGAATATTTAATGAATTTCAAAGAGAAAGTTAAAAATATAGAGTAAACTATGGGATTAAAAATTGATTTTATGAAACCCAGGAGTCATGAGTCAATTGACAAATAGCAATCTCTATGTCTAAGTATGTATTTAGTGTATAGGTTTCACTTGAATACCTATAGATGAAATGCACTAATGAACAGATGTTTTATAATTTTTTTCTTCCCTGTCTAAAACTTTTCTTAGCTACTTAAGAAATGTTAACTCTTACATAGTTATTCAAATGTGTTAGTTTTGGCCTTATTAATGTACATTTTAAGGTGTATAGGAATTACAACTTCAAAAATGTCATTCTATATTCACTAGAAATATATAAACACATAATATTCTTTTAAAATATATATGCATAAGTGGTGTCACTAATGTCTTCCTTAATATTCTGTTTCAAATGTAGTTAATCATGATCAGGAAAGTCAAAAATAGGTTACCTTTAAAAACTTTCATCCAGGCTCTCAACTTTAGGTCATCTACATCTTTGAAAAATTGTATTGTTATTCAGCAAATATTTACTCTATGCCTCTCTGTTGAGGCAGAAGATACTACCCTGACCTACTGACTTTTAGCTAATGAAATATTGGCCAAGTGATGCAAGCAGACTGATTAAATGTGCCCATATGAATTAACAAGCGCGATGTGCATTTATGATTCTCCATGAGACAAATACGTTCTAGTTAAAGCCTGATCTAAGGAGAATTTGGAGATAGGAATGTGAGCTGCAGACGAGAACCCAAATCACAATTTGGAACTTAGGCTTGAAGGAAAGCTTTCCATCTAACTTGCACACTAATGAATGGCTGTGTGTGTGTGTGTGTGTGTGTGTGTGTGTGTGTGTGTGTGTAGCGATTCAACACTTCCATACATCACCCGGCGCTCATCATTATAAATGCATCCCTTAATCCCCATCATCTATCCTCTACCGACCTCTTCTGATAACCATTAGTTTGTTCTGTATAATTAAGAGTCTGTTTCTTGGTATGTCTTTCTCTTTTTTTTTTCCTTAGCTCATTTGTTTTGTTTCTTAAATTCCACGTATGAGTGAAATCATATAGTATTTGTCTTTCTCTGACTTGTTTCACTTAGCATTGTACTCTCTAGCTGTAACCATATCACTGCAAATGGCAATATTTTATTCTCTTTATAGCTGAATATGTATGTATACATCTTCTTTATCCATTCATTAGTTAATGGATATTTAGGCTTTCCCATAATTTGGCTATTGTTAGAATGTTATTGTAAACATAGGGTACATGTGTCCCTTTGAATTAGTGTTTTCATATCCTTTTGGTAAGCACCAAGTAGTATGGTTGCTGGGTCATAGAGTAGTTCTATTTTTAAATTTTTGAGGAATCTCTATATTGTTTTCCAGAGTATCTGCCCCAGTTTGCATTCTCACCAACAGTGCCAGAGGGTTCCCCTTTCCTTTCTCCACATCCTCCCCAACACGTGTTGTTTTTTTGGTTGTTGATTTTATACTAGCCTTTATTTTTTTTAAGATTTTATTTATTTATTCATAAGAGACTCCAAGAGAGAGGCAGGACATAGGCAAAGGGAGAGCAGGCTCTCCATGGAGAATCTGATGTGGGACTCGATCCCAGGATCCTGGGATCATGACCTGAGCCAAAGGCAGATGCCCCTGGGCCTTATTTTTTGACTGAAATTGTATATCAGTTTTCTCTCATCTTTAACTCTAGAAGACAGGAAATATCATTGATACCCCTGGTCAAGAGGAAAGTATATAATAGGCAAATTTAGGTGGAGTATCTGGAGTCTGACAACACTCTCTCTTCTCCGTATTTGCACTGCCTTCATTTTCCCTCCCCACAGCCTTACTTTCTTTTTCTTTTCTTGGGAGTTAATAAACATAGTTAGTTGCTACTTCCTTATTGGTATAAATAGGGATGCTGAAACTAACTTTTTAAAGTAAAAAAAACCCACTACTTTTTTTTTTTTTTTTTACTTTTCTATTTTACATGTAGCACATTACCTTTTGTCTGTCTACTGTGTTCTTCCAAAGCAGTATGCCCATAAAGTATCTCACAAGGATTTATTTTACTATTGTGTGTGTATGTGTCTATGTGTATTTGTGTGATGTACAATAAAACTGTAGTATAAAGTTTGAAGTAACTACACTTGCCTATAACACATTGGCTAGGAATTGGATATTGTCAGTAAACTTTATGTCTCACTATATCACATCCTTCTATCTCCTCCTAGAATCAAGCACTAATTCAACTTTTGGATATATCATACCTTTACATTTGTATAATATTATTACTTATGTATATGCCCTGATAATTATTTTAATATTGTTCAAGTTTATGTAAATGGAGTCATACTTTATGTATTCTTTGGTGATTTCATTCTTTTGTTCAATATGAGAGAAATGCATCCATGTTGCTATATGTGGCTAAAGTTTTTTTATTGCTATAAAATATTCTGTGAAATAATTATACTTAACTAGTAACTTGTTTCCATTTGGGGATTATTAAGAAACAATGGTGTTTTGAACATGCTGCATATTTTTTTTGCTGTACATGACTCAAATTTTTTTCTGGGGATTGATATGTCAAAGGATATAGATCTTAAAATTTACCATATTAATAATAAACCATTTTCCAAAGTGGATACATCCATTGATAAATTTACCTATAGTGTTTCAAATAACTGTAGACATCTGTCAACATTAATATTGTCAGACATTTTCATTTTTCTAGATTTTTTAGATTTATAATTGTATCTTGATAGTGTCAATTGGAATTTGCCTTATTACAAAGATTTTAAATATGTTTTCATATTATATTGATTCTTTTGATATACATTTTTGTGAATTGCACATAAAGTAGGTTACTTTTACCAAGTCCTTTGTCTCTTTTTTTCATATTAATTTACCAATGTATACTTTACACTCAACAAAAAGCATTTATTAAGTGTCCTGTTGGATAAACTATGATGAATGTAAATGTCAACATAGCCACCAGGAGAATAGAGATGTGGAGTATTTCTTTAAAAAAAAAAAAAAGATTTATTTATTTTAGAGAAAGAGAGAGACTATGAATGGGAGGGGTACAGGGAGAGGAAGAGGACCTGAAGCAGACTTGATGCTGTGCATAGAGCAATACGGGATTGGATCTCACAACCCTGAGATCACAGCCTGAGTGTAAACCAAGAGTCAAACACTTAACCAACCACACCAGCCAGGCACCCCAAGATATAGACCATTTCTATCACCCAAAAAAAACATTTCTTTTTTATTTTTTCAGTCATTTCCCATCACAGCCTCAATCATATCCATTCAACGGTTGACTTACATTTCAGTTGTTTCCAGATTTGGGCTGTAATAAAGCTGCAATAACTGTTTTTATATGTCATTTTGAGAACATGTGTTTTCATTTATTTTACATAAGTATATAGTAGTTAAAATGACGAGTTACAAAGTAATTTATGTTTACCTTTTAAAAAGTACATTTTCCAGAGTGTGTGTAATATTTTACATTCCTACTACTATTACATAAGAGCTCTCTTTCTCTATGTCCTTATTATCACTCAGTAACCAGTGTTTTCTAATGTTAGCCATTCTACTGGGCATCTCACTGTAGTATTGATATATATTTTTCCTGATGAATAGTTTTAATGTGTAATTTTTATGAGCTTATATAAATATATAGCTATATAAAGAAAACGTGCATATTTTATTTCTATATATTATACACAAACATACTTATATATTCATTATAGAATAAATCTACATATATCATACATGTAAACATACACATTTTCATTATCCAAGGATTCATATTTCAAAACCTCCTATTAGGTAAAATTATTGTATCTCTCAAATCAATACTTACAGTCATTTATAGACATGTGAAGAGCCGTAAAAAAGTTAAATCCTCCAATATGATGGTTCCTAGATGAAGGTGAACAAAGCAGTGCTCTGCCTACTTGTTTCATCTCTCATACTGTAAACTGTGTCCATTCTGCAGTCTACTTAGTGCCATGATTTTTTATTTTTATGTTTTCATTGATGAGTTTGCTATTAAAATTTTCCCCCAACTGACCTGACAGAAAATATGTATTAGGTAATTTTTATACATTCATAACCTAAGTGCTGTTGGCTTTTTTTTAAAGATATTATTTATTTATTCATGAGACACCGGGGCTGCCCAGTGCTGTTGGCTTTTAACTTTAATATGAATGAACCAACAATATATATTGAGTAGGCGTCTTTAAAGAGAAACACACAAAAAACAGGCTATTTATTAATCATTGATAAAAACGTTGTGACCAGAGACTCACAGGAACCTAACCTTATATTTCTGGTAGGATCAATCATTCAGTACTCCGTGATTCAGCATTTGTGGCAATTTTACAGACCGTAACTACCAAGGCTGTGAGAATGAACTTTGTGTATGTGTGTGTCCTGCATGCATATATGGGTGGGTATATTCTTAGTGAAATGTCTATTTAAATGTTCAAATTTTGTTCAAAGTTAAATCAGGTAGTCTTTCTTCATATTTTTGAATTTATATGTATATACATATTTTTTTTAATATTAACCTGCTGTCAGTGTTAATGAGATTATCAACTATCAAGATTATTTGCATCTTTAAACCTAATATGTCAATGTCTACTTTCCAGTTCTGCATATAAGGAGCTTGGAAGTTGTCACTCTATCTTAACAACAAGTAAAAAGCTAAACAGACCGAAAAATCAGCAACTCCTCTAGAATGTTTGAGAGGTGTGGAAACAGGGCACATCCCTACTCCAAGACTGTATAGACAGGTGAATATGGGGAGTCATGGCTTGCCAAAGGAGAGACTTATGAGCTGAAACTGCCATAGAAGTGCTGACCAAGTAGGACTTAAGTGGCAAGTTACTGGTGGCCCAAGGCAGACAAATCAGAGTGTTAAAAACTCCAGGGGGCCTGTCATGAGGGTGTTGGGGGGCAGAGTTGTGTGAGTTGCACCTCCTGCTTCCAGCAGAGAGGAGGGGAAAAGGAATCATTTTGTAATATTCCACAATATACACTCAGTTCCCCTGGGACACAGATTGTTCCAGGGGAAACTAGTTAATGAGAACATAAAGCAGCTGAGCTATTGTCAGAGCCTAACTGCCCTGGTGGAAGGGAAATTCCTAACTCCAGCCCACGGTTGCCATCCTGTCCTACGTAATGGGAGAGAAGTAAACTGAGAAACTCTTGTGAAAATCACAGTCCATACGCTCAGGCTCACTAAAAAACTGAGACTTTATCATAGGAGTAGAGAACCCTTCCCCTCACTGCTATATTACTAAAAGAATATTTACAGCAGTTCCTTCTACCTATTATATTATATCCAAATATTAAGAAAAAATTGTAAGTGGTAACCAAAGGCAAAAAACACAATTTAAAACCATAGAGTAAGCGACAGGACCAGACATGGCAGGAATGGTGAAATTATCAGACCAAGAATTTAATATAACTATAATTCATATCTGAGGGGCTCTCATAGACAAAATAGACATCATGCAAAAACAGATGAACTATATATAGAGAAATACTGAGAAACAACTAAAAAGGAAACGTTAGGGATCAAAGAAACTGTACCAGAAATGAAGAGTGCTTTGATGGGCTTACTAGTAGACTAGACACAGTTAAGAAACTCTAAGCTAGAAATATATCAGTAGAATCCTTGAAAACCAAAAAACAAAGATGACAAAAACTGAAAAAGCAAAGCAAAGTATCCAAGGACTGTGGGACAGCTTCAAAAAGTGTAACATATACATAATGGGAACAGGAGAGGCGATGAGAGAGAGAGAGAGAGAGGAACAGAAGAATATTTGAAACAATAATGACTGAGAATTTCCCTAAATTAATGGCAGACACCAAACCATGGATCCAAAAGTAAAGACAAATCATTATTGGAGTAATTAATAAACATTTATTAATCTTCTAAATCCATCATTACATATGAAACAAGTTAAAGGATTAAAGCAATTTTTGATTAATCAAATTAAAATGACAATGAAAATTTTTAATTAGGAATTTAATAATGAATTATAATTTTATGAAAGCATTTTTAGCAATAGGATTCCAAATAAACTTTTATTAACATTTTGTATTGTCATATAATTTACATTTTAAAAATATATAGAAATATTAAAGAAGCACATTCTTAAGCAGGTAGTTTGAAATTGGACTTATAAAATACAGAAACTGAAAATTTCAATTGAATATAAATTAAAATATCAATGTGGACATATAAGGTATAACTGTAAAGGACTTTGAGCCATCATATAAACTGTCAGACCTACCAATTAAAGACCCAAATGTAGGTTTAAAGTATTTGAAGATTCAGAAGTAAAGTAATTGCATATTACTTCCTCATTTCCTATTCCCAAGGCATCTCTGACTGTGTCTTAGAATCTCTCTATTTAAAACAAAATTATAGCTACTTAAAATGCACTTTTTACCATGGTTGCTGAAAGATCAATCTGCCAAAAATTAGCTGCTGGTGCAGATTTGCTCTTTTTCTCTATTCCCTGGTTTTATTCCATTTACTACAGTAACAAGAAAAATTGCTTTGATAATTTTACTTTTAGAAGTTATTTCTCTGTACCAGTTGTACATAGTTTCCTTTATTTTCAGAAGTGATAGTACCTCAAATCAGTGGCACATATAGTAAAATATAGTATCTAACGTCATTAAATATTATTACTATTTTGTAGTCACAGCTATTAATGGCATAATTACTACTTGTTATCATCTCTAAATGTATGAAATTCCAAGTAAACAAAAATATTTATATTACGCCTTTTAAGTATGTTTTATTTGTTCAATTCTAGGAACTAATTTTAATGCATGTTTAAATTGCAGCTTACGAAATAACTTTACACAAGTATTAGCCATGAAAATTATGTGCCAAATACATGTGTTTGTTTGGAATGACAGAATTTTTATATTAAAATAGATCTTTGATATAATCTAACATAAAGAAAAATACAATTCTTTGAAAAGCATATGACTTTTAAAATTTCTTGACCTCTCAGAATTTTTTCCTCTCACCTAACCAATCTGTATGTTTCCTGCTTCCGTTTTAATTAAAATTAAATTAATATTTCTATTTTCACAAAGAATTGGCAGGTGGAACAATTAGATATTTTATTGTTGAGAGATTTGGAGTTTTATAAAATAATGGGCTTTGTAAATCAATAGAATTACAAATTCTGTGGATTTGGGGTGAGACATCTGTGTAGTGGTTCTTTTTGGGTCAATGGTGATTTTTAGGTATGATTTCAAATAGCTTCAAGAAAATAGCAGTATTTTAGGGCTTCAGTTACTATTTTCCTTTGCAAATATCCAGTAATCAAAAGGAAACCATATGGGAGAGCACCATGTAAAGATAATAGGTAGACAGTTTACAGATAGACATATATCAGAGGAATGTCATTTGTAATATTTAGGAATGTATATATATATACATAAAGTATTTAATATATGTAAATAAATTTCAATCCGGTAACATTTCTATTTTAATTATTTCTATTTTCAATTATTAAAATAATTAGTGTACAAGGAAAAAATGCTACAGAATGCAAGTGGCTCCCTATCTCATTCTAATTTTACTAATTTCCCATGATCCGTCATTTTTGACTTTAGTCAGCAAGACCTTGGATGAGTCGACAGCAGCTTTACTTTTCTATGCACAGTATTTACAGTTGTTAAACACTCCATGTGAAATAGTAATAAAAAAACAGCTATGGGCAGGACAGAAAGAGGTCCAGGGCAAAAACAGCTAATTAAAACTCGATTAAATTAAATTTGAAAGTATTTATTTGTATTGATATCTAACTATAGAGACTTATTTAAAAGTAAAATTTTGGGGGGATGCCTGGGTGGCTCAGTGGTTAAGCATCTGCCTTCAGCTCAGGATGTGATCCTGGAGTCCCACATCAAGCTCCCTACAGGGAGCCTGCTTCTCCCTCTGCCTGTGTCTCTGCCTCTCTCTCTGTGTCTCTCATGAATAAATAAAATCTTAAAAAATAATAAAACAAAAGTAAAATTTTCTAGTATGCCAGTTCTTTGCTTCGAATAATATTTAAAAGCATAAACTCTGTTCTTATCTGCTCATGTTGAAATCTCTACTTGTCACTTATTGATTGGGACAGAATCTGCAACTGTCCACAAAAATCTATTTCCCCTTCACTGACACACAACAAAATTACATTCCCCAGCCTCAAGTGTAGTTAAGTGTGGGCCTGTACGAATATCTCTGTAATGAAATATGAATGAAAGTAATGTGTTTCTCTTCCAACACAGGGTCTTTAAGAAAGTGGCCATGCTTTTTGTTTGTTTGTTTGTTTCCATTTTCCCAAGCTAGGCTGGGATTACAACGACCAGCATGACTTCCAGAAGCCAGAAGTTAAAGGTGGCAGTGCATCCATCAGCCTGGATTCTAGAAAGATTATGTGACATGAAATTGCCTGTTATCTGAACTATAACTTGACCAATTATGTGACAAGGAACTAAACCGTGATGGTTTTGGACTCCAAAGTTTGAGGGTCTGTAACCATTTATCCTACCTACCTAATAAACTAGTATTGTGATGTCAGAGAAATTATTTTGCCTGTGTGCCTCAGTTATCTCACCTAAAATGTTTATTGTTTTGAATGAATGAATAAAATAATGATTTCTGTAGATTCAAACATTATAACTTCCATTGAATAATTTGCTCTCCCATCATTAGCGAATACAGTTCAGTGCATCTTCACCAATTTTTGCATTATTCTAAGTTAATTACTAGGAAGTTCTGCTTTTGATTATTACACTCAAGAATACCATCTAGCTCTGTGTCTGGCTTTTTTCACTTTTCATAATGTTCTCTAGGTTCCTCCATGTTGTTGCAAATACTACATGATGCCACTTATATGAGGAACCTAAAATAATGAAACTTATAGAAGCAGAGAGTAAAATGGTGGTTGCCAGGAGATTGAGGGAAGGGAAAATGGGAAGGTATTAATCAATGAGTACAAGTTTCAATTACACAAGATGAAAAATCCTAGAGTTCTACTGTATTGCACAGTGCCTGTGGTTAATAATACTGAATAGTATACTTAAACGTTTGCCAGGAGAGTAGATCTTATGTTAAGTGTTCTTCTCTTCTTCTTTTTACTTTATTTATTTATTTTTTTTAATTCTAGTAAGTGTACTCTTGATCTCCTTCAGCTATTTACTCATTTCCCCACCCATCTTTTCTTTGGGAACCACCTATTTGTTCTCCACAGTTAAGAGTCTGGTTTTTAGGTTGTCTCTCTCTTTTTTTTCCCCTTTGTTCATTTGTTTTTCTTTTAAAATTCCACATTATGAATGAAATCTTATTTGTCTTTCTCTGCAAATAGTGACAACATGACTTATTCTGCTTAGCATCATACTCTCTAGATATTGTTGCAAATGGCAAAATTTCATTCTTTTTTGTGGCTGGGAAATACTCCATTGTATACACACATTACATCTTTATCCATTCATCTATTGATATACATTTCGGCTGCTTCCATAATTTGGCTATTATAAATAATGCTGTAAGAAACATACATATATCCTTTCAAATTAGCCTTTTTGTATTCTCTATTTTTTTATTTCTTTTTAAGATTTTATTTATGTATTCATGAGAGAGAGAGAGAAAGAAAGAGAGGCAGAGACTCAGGCAGAGGGAGAAGCAGGCTCCATGCAGGGAGCCCGATGTGGGATTCCATCCAGGGACTCCAGGATCACGCTCTGGGCCGAAGGCAGGCGGTAAACCACTGAGCCACCCAGGGATCCCCTTTTTGTATTCTTTAGGTAAAGACCCAGTAATGTGATTGTCTGATTGTATGGTAGTTCTATTTTTAATTTTTTGAGGAACCCCCATACTGGCTTCCACAGTGGCTACACCTGTTTCCATTACCTCCAACAGTGCAAGAGGATTCCTTTTTCTCTACATCCTCACCAACATTGTTGTTTCTTGTGTTTTTAATTTTAGTTATCTGACAGGTATGAGGTGGTATGTCACTGTGGTTTTGGTTTGCATTTCCCTGATGATTAGTGGTGTTGAACATCTTTCCATGTGTTTAGTGGCAGACTATATGTCTTCTTTGGAAAAAATATCTGTTTTTTACTCAGATTGTTTGAGGTTTTTTGGTGTTGAATTGTATATGTTCTTAATATACTTTGGATATTAACTCCTTAACAGATATCATTTGCAAGTATTTTCTCCCATTTACTAGGTTGTTTTTTTGTTATGTTGATGGTTTCCCTCATTTGCTATACAAAAATATTTTATTTTGGCATAATCCTAGTAGTTTATTTTCTTTAAAGATGTTATTTATTTATTTGAGACATGGAAAGAGCACAAGCAGGAGGAGGGGCAGAGGGAGAGGAAGAAGCAGGCTTCCTACTGAGCAGGGAGCCTGATGTGGGGTTCCAATCCCACGACCCTGGAATCGTGACCTGATGCGAAGGTAGACACTTAACCAACTGAGCCACCAGGCACCCCCAGTAGTTTATTTTTGCTTTTGCTCCCTTGCCTAAGGAGACAAATCTATAAATACTTTGCTAAGACCCCTGCCCAAGATTAGTACCTGTTTTTCTCTTAAGTGTTTTATGGTTTCAGGTCTCACAATTAGACCTTTGATATATTTTGAGTTTATTTATGTCTGTTGTAAGAAAGCGGTCAAGAGGGACACCTGGGTGGTTCAGTGGTTGAGCATCTGCCTTTGACTCAGGTCCTGATCCCAGCTCTTGGGATTGAGTCCTGCATTGGGCTCCCTGTAGGGAGCTTGTTTCTCCCTCTGCCTGTGTCTCTGCCTCTCTCTCTGTGTCTCTCTTAAATAAATAAATAAAAATCTTAAAAAAAAAAAAAAAAGAAAGAAAGAAAGAGAAAAAGAAAGAAAGAAAGAAAGAAAGAAAGAAAGAAAGAAAGAAAAGAAAAGAAAAGAAAAGAAAAGAAAGCAGTCAAGTTTCATTCTTTTGCATGTAGTTGGCCAGTTTTCCCAACACCATTTATTAAAAAGACTTGCGGGGGCGGGGGGGGGGGGGGGCGTCAGCCCCGGTGGGTCAGCGCTCAGTGGTTTGGCGCCACCTTCCACCGGGGCCTGATCCTGGAGTCCCGGTATCGAGTCCCGCGTCGGGCTCCTTGCATAGAGCCTGCTGCTCCCTCTGCCTGTCTCTCTCTTTCTCTCTCCTTCTCTTGAATAAATAAATAAAATAAAAAAAAAAAAAAAAAAAAGACTTGTCTTTTCTCCATTATATATTCCTTCCTCCTTGGTCATAGATTAATTGACTATCAAACTGGGCTTATTTCCGGACTCTCTAACCTGTTCCATTGATCCATGTGTCTATTTTTGTTCCAATATCATACTGTTTTGACAGTTGTGTAGTGTATCAGAAAACCTGTGGTTTGACACCTCCAGTTTTGTTCTTTCTCAAGACTGCTTTGCCTCTTTGGGGTCTTTTGTGGTTCCAACAAATAGGATTATTTATTCTAATTCTATGACAAATGTTGCAGATGTTTTATTAGGGATTGCATTGAATCTGTAGATTGCTTTGGGTAGTATGGACATTTTAATGATATTAATTCTTCCAGCCTAGGAGCATGGAATACTTTTCTATTTATTTATATTGGCGTCAATATCTTTCATCAGTTTCTTAACAGTTTTCATAGTAAAGGTCTTTCACCTCCTTGTTTAAATTTATTCTTAGGTATTTTATTCTTTTTGGTACAATTGTAAATGGGATTGTTTTCTTAATTTCTCTTTCTGCTACTTCATTATTAGTTTATGGAAATGCAAAGATTTTTGTATATTAGTTTTGCATCCTGCAACTTTAATGGATTCATTTATTCGAATAATTTTTTTGGTGGAGTCTTCAGGGTCTTCTACATCTAGTATCATGTCATCTGCAAATAGTGACAGTTTTTCTTCTTCCTTCCATTTTGTATGCCTTTTATTTCTTATTTATTTATTTATTTGCCTGATTTCTGTGGCTAGGACTTAGAGTACTATGTTGAACAAAAGTGGTGAGAGTGGACATCTTTGTTACTAATCTTAGGGCTTTCTTGATAATTGAAGTTTGTAGAATGCAGTGACCAGGAAAATCATCTGTAATCTTTGATAATTATTGGCCACTCAAAGACAATCACATTTACTTTTGTTTAAGAGATGGAAAAAAAAAAAAAGAGATGGACATAAAAATAGCAATGGTTATCTTGGCAAAAGCTCAAGATAGCAGGATATATTTTTAACTGAAAATGGACAGTGGGAGCCCCTCAGGAGTAAAAGGACAGCTGGCATGACAACACTTGACATCCTGTGTGTAATTGGTTTTGAATGCTTGACAGATTTTTATAATGGTACAGAAGCACTCATACTGGCAGACAACTGTTGGAAATAGATTGTGTAGTGGTTAGGCTACTTTGATGCAACTCTTTCATGAGAATCCTTTAGATGTACTTTACATCAAAGATAGATATTCTAAGATAAAGAGCCTGCCCACTAGTATGCCCCGTTTCATCAAATTCAAGAAGAATTGAGCAATTTACCCGTCAATTATTATTTAATTAGTTCTATTTTCTGTTCCCTTCCACTGTCAATGTGTTGGTCAGATTACATTGAAAGCAAAATTTTGTTATCTAGAAGCAGGGGAGATAAATCCTTTAATGGGTTTAAATGTTATTGACCAGATATCACTTGCGTATCATAGTTTAAACCAGTGCCAAAAATGGTTCCCATTGTCAGAATATTAAAATTTAAGTAAGAAAAGTGGACTTATTTGTTAGTGGAAATTTATAATGTAATCAGCCAGAAATATATAAGAAAATGATACTTAAATTATAACATCAACGATGGTGTAGAAGAAAGAAATCTATATAAAAAGTCAAAATGCCAGGATTTAAGGCTTAAGTCCACTGTTTACAACATGACAAATTCAAATGTCTCTTCTTTCATCTATGAAGTGATAATGATAATTTCCCTGTATTGTATGAAAATTAAATCAGATTACATTATATAATCACTATATAAATATTGCTTGTTATTAAGCAAGCTATTCTCATGTAATCTATGTTTTATATTATTTTGTGTTGCTTTTGAGGGGAAGTGAGCTTTACAGCTATAAAATGATCAATATCTGTGTAATTATCAATGGCTCACCAGTTTTTCCTGCCTGAAAACTCAGTAATTTGTGACCTCTTTTTCCACAATTGGCATGCCAAAATGGACTGATTTAATTTTATTATTAGGTGGCTACATTTTAAAATTAAAAAACACTAAGTTTAAAAAGTTACAAGTATCGATAAGACATAATTCTAAACTTAAAGAGCTCACAATATGGATTAAAAAGAAAAAAATGACTATAGTATAAAGCAGACAACTTAGTGCCCAAATGTACAAGCTGGGCATCCTAGACATTAAAAGGAATGAGGATTAATCATTGATATTAAAAATTCATAACCGTTTCACAGAAAATGAGATATGTGAGATGAGACCTAAACGGACAGAATATAGTCAGAGGTGAGAAAAGAATGTATTGATAATTTGATGATCTTATTATGATACATTAATTAGATTTTGGTTTGAATAAACTTTACATGTTTCCAAAAAACATTTTGTATGATTCTATCTTTTCATATATTGAATACAAACACATCAACTAGTTCATGTTTAAAAATTAGTGTTTGTCCTCTATGAAGGACTTCCAAATTCTTTATAAACCTGAGATTTTGAAAGAAGAAGTAAACAATTCTGAAAGAAAGGCAGATGAGGTTGAGAACAAGTGACCTGCATCATTGCCTGTGGGTACTTTAAACTGAAGCTCAATTATAAACAAAAGGCATAATATTTGTAGTATATTGTAAATGAGAGTTCAAAAGAAAGTATCTGAATAAGAAGGTTGTGTACTGAGCAAAAAGTTGGTGTAGCTCCTAGCTAACAGATTTTATTCAACCTTGCTTGAAAAACATTACCTTCGTGTTTTTTTTTTTTTAAATGGACATTTTAAAATTTGGATTTCATTTGGAGAGCATAGTCCTTTTAAAATGCTTCAAAATTATTCAGTGTGAAAATGAAGTGGGCTATGAAGCCAGGAGAAGACAAGACATGGGGAATCTGAAATATATATCTTTAAAAGAAAGAATCCAATCTGAAAAGGCTACATACTGTATAAATCTAACTATGTAATATTCTGGAAAAGGCAAAACCATGGAGACAGTAAAAAGATCAATGGTTGTCAGAGGTTGGTGGAAGGGAGAGATAAATAGAGTGCTGATGATTTTTAAGGCAGGGAAAATACTCTGCATGATACTATAGTGATAGACACATGTCATTATACATTTGTCCAAATCCACAGAATATATAATGTAAAGAGTGAACTGTAATATAAACTCTGAACTCTGGGTGATTATGATGTAATCAGTTGTAGCAAATCTGCCATTTTAGTAGGAAGTAGGTAGGTAGTAGGTAATGGGGGAAAGCTATACATGTGTGGGACAGGGGTACATAGAGAATTTCTATACTATCCCTTCAACTTTACTATGAATCTAAAACTCGTCCACAAAAATAAAGATTTGATTAAAATAATGTTTCAGTGAGGGATGTCTGAGTGGTTCACTTGGATAAGAGTCTGACTCTTGATCTCAGCTCCAGTCTTGATCGCAGGATCATGAGTTCAAGCTCCATGTTGGGCCCATGATGGATGTGGAGCCTACACTAAAAAAAAAAAAAAAAAATGGGGACACCTGAGTGGCTTAGTCAGTTGAGAGTCTGCCTTCAGTTTAGGTTATGATCCCACGGTCCTGGAAGGGAGTCCCCCATCAGGCTCCTTGCTCAGCAGAGTCTGCTTCTCCCTCTCCCTCTGTTGCTTGTGCTCTCTCTCTGTCGTTCTCTCAAATAAATAGATGAAATCTTTAAAAAAGTGTTTCAGTGGTTACCAAAGGAGGTAAAATAATTATTTTTAATTGGATTTCCTTATGCAAATTTTAGATTTATTCACGGCCAATATTATCCAGAGATACACTTTTATTTTCCTTGGTTCAGAGTAAACAATAATTAACATTTGAGTAAATAGTTCAGGTATCTTTGGAATCTATGACAGCTTTATATAGTAAGAGGTAATAATAATAGCTAGTACCATAATGTTTGAATACATGCTAGGCATGTTCTAAGTGCCTTATATTTTAACTAATTTGATGTTCACAAGAACTAATTTGATGTTCACTATTATTATTACTACACTTCTCACATATAAGAAACATAAGAAACAAAGATATAAGTACCTTAACAAAATAAATAGTAGTAGGTTGTAGAACTGTGAATCAAAACAACCTAGGCAGTTATTTATGGAGTTTTTAGTTTGGTTTTTGTTTTGTTTTGTTTTGTTTTACCTCTATAATCAAGCTACTCAGCGCGCATTCAGTGAACCTGTGTGATCCAAGAACCGTTTGGATCCATTTTGCTAGTAGGTACACAGATTGAGGTTAAATATTTATAAATATAAGAGGTATTTGACATTGATGTGTCATCTATATGCATGGCTGCTTTCTAATACCTTTTTATTATTTGAAAAAGTATTGGTCTGCATGAGTTGGAAACTAAACCATTTCCTTCACTCTAAATCAGAAAGACACAGACTTTTCCTATAAAAGGTCAATAAAATTTAATTTATAAAAACAGGGACAATATATTAATTTATATGTTATATTGTGTTATTTTGTTTTACTTTATATTATTTTATATTGTTATTGCTATACTATACAATACATTTTGTAATTATTATATTATATCATGGCAAAGGGCAAAACTGTACTCTAGTGAAAAGGACATTAAATTTGGAATCAATAGTCCAGGTTGTGTTACTTACCTTGCCACTAAGTAGTTATACAACCTTGGCATGTTAGCCCACCTTTTTTTTTTAAATTTTTATTTATTAATGATAGTCACAGAGAGAGAAAGAGAGGCAGAGACATAGGCAGAGGGAGAAGCAGGCCCCATGCACCGGGAGCCCGACGTGGGATTCGATCCCGGGTCTCCAGGACGCGCCCTGGGCCAAAGGCAGGCGCCAAACCGCTGCGCCACCCAGGGATCCCTAGCCCACCTTTTGAAATTACATTTTCAACCTTGAAAAATCAGGAATGGAAACAGGTAGAAATAAGAGGTTTGTAAATTCTAAAATTATGTGTAAATTGATTATTTTCATTTTTATCAACTTATAAGTGAACACACACTTGCTGTTTCCCTGACATGTACAATTCAATTGTATCATTCATGTGTGAACTGAGATCCTTCACTCTCTCTAGGTGAGTAGTTTAACTTAAAACATATTTTATACAAAATAGGTGATGGGGATTAAGGAGGGCACTTGTGATGAGGACTAGGAGTTGTGGGAAAGTGTTGAATCACAAAACTCTACACCTGAAACTAATATCAAACTGTATGTTAATTAGCTTGAAGTTAAATAGAAGCTTGAGAAAAACCATATTGTAAATCATATTAACACAATTGTTACCAACTATTCTTGTTCACTGATTTTCTGAATATCCCTAGTAAGTTCATTGTACATCATCTGCTCCTAGATAGATAAACTTTTCCCATGTTAAGTGGTTATAAAAAAAAAAAAAATTAACACTATTACCTCTGTCAGTGAGTTTGTGTACCAGCCCTGGTCCTAAGGCCCATGCCATGAAGCCACCAAGATATTCTGAGATAGCTGAATCAAAAGGGAAATTGTTCATTGTAAGTTAGGTGAAATATATATGAGAAATAAAACTTAAATACATAATATAGATGGAAGCTGAATAACTCTAGGGACTTAGTAATTTATATTAGCTATTCATATAACATAATTATTTTTATTGTTTCAAAGTGCACAAGATAATTTTTTACGTTTACCATCCATCATGACAGCTGTAGTGTGTCCTTAAACACATGAAACAAATCTGCTGAAGAAATATAGCCTCTATTTTAAAATAAATTAATATTTTCAGAATTTCTCCAAAATATTTAAAGCATGCAGCCACAAAATGTGATTTATAGACAACTCTGTGGATCTACCTTCTCATTTCTGTCAAAAATTTTTAAAATATTTATTTTTTAATTTTTGTCCAGATTTTCTTGCCCATTTATAAAAAAAGCAGTAATTGTTATTCAAGTGTTAACTCACTAACAGAATATAGAATTTTGAAAAAGACAATGTTTATTGCAAATAAGGCTGGGTTTTACAATGGAGAAGTATTAACTTTAAAGAAATAAAATGGAACATAAAGAATTGAAAATCTTGATAGTAACTCAAATTACATTTAAGAAAAGGAAAAAGTGTAGATAAATTGAAAATTGAGATCTTAAGAATGGTCACAGGAAATATTTTGAAATAAAAATATAGATTTACAAATACAGAAAGAGAAAGAAGATAAAAGACATAAGGGAAATATTGAAACCTTTAATATAAGTACAATTGGCATTAAAGAATGAGAGAAGCATGAATACAGCAAAGATCAGTATGAGACTTTCCCAAAACTATGAGAAGCAAGAATCTAGAGATTCAAAAAGCACTACTTGCACTAAAAGAAAAGCATTACATAACACATGTGTGGACGCACGCGTGCACACACACACACACACACACACACACACACACATCTACCAAAAGCTATAATTTCTACCCCACATTCCCTATTACATTTCTGGTTTTATTTTTCTCCTTAGCATTTGTCATATATTTCTATATATCTTCTTATTTATCTTGATTTTTGTCTTTTCTCACTCACTAGAGTATAAACTCCGAGAAGAGTGTTTACTTTTTGTAATTATTTATTATGATATCTACAATATTTTTTTTGCACTGATGAATGGATAAGTGTTCTAGACCTTGCATTCTTCAAGAGCCTCTCTGGGAGTATCAAACCCATAAATTATATATAATTTATGGTACCACTATATTTTGGATTATGAATTCATATAAACTGCAGCAAAATTTCATTGCAAAGCTTGGTAGGAATTGAAGTAGGAATGCTTGGTGCCAATAAGATTATTTCAATTTAGGGGCATCTAGGTGGCTCAGTTGGTTAAGCATCTGCCTTTGGCTCAAGTCATGATCTTATGAGTCCAGGATCAAGCCCCAAGTTGGGGCTCACTGCTCAAGTTGAGGAGTCTGCTTCTCCTGCTCTTCTCCACCCCTACCATGCTCTCTCTCTCACTCTCTCTGAGATAAACAAAATCCTTTTAATAATATTATTTAAACTTATATTTTGAAACTTGTTTTTATATACACATTAGAAATACTTAACTTTGGATCTCTTCATCACAAATTCAGTAACTGGATTTTGCGTACAAATTTGTTACGTTTACTTACCAAAACAAACTACTAAATTGTTATAAGATTATAATATTTATATACTAAATCTCCATAGATACATAGGAACCCTGGAAATGTACTCAGTGAGTAACATATTCTTAAAGTTTCTACTTATGCAGAAACTACCTCCAAGTGAAGTTCTCTCCTACTAGACTCTTTGACAAGATAACTGCAACTCCTAATAATCTACTATCATTAATCTCCTAAAAATACAACTTTGTTTAGAAATTGCAGATAGAAGAAACATGTGACAAAGAATGGAAGGGATGGAATGCCTGGGTGGCTCAGCGGTTAAGCATCTGCCTTTGGCTCAGGGTGTGATCCCAGGGTGCTGGGATCAAGTCCCACTTTGGGACTGCATGAATCCTGCTTCTCCCTTTGCCTGTGTCTCTGCCTCTATATCTCTCTCTCCGTTTTGCTCGTGAATAAATTTTTTTTTAAAAGAATGAAATGAAACTTCCATTGGGGTTTGTTTGTAGTTGGAAAACTATTTCTATTATTTTAATATAGCTTTCCTTCATATATTGTAGCTATTTTTATTGTAGCTATTTTTAAATGTATTCATCATATCCTTCTAAAGAGCTCTTCATCTTTTCCATTAGATTTTTTTTCTTTTTTGTAAGTTTTAATTTAAATTCCAGTTAGTTAACATTCAGTGTAATATTAGTTTCAGTTGTATAATTTAGTGATTCCACACTTCCATACAGCACCTGGTACTCATCACAACTGGTGCTCTCCTTAATTCCCACCACCTATTTAACCGCCATTAGGTTTCTTTTTTTTTAACATTTTATTTATTTATTTGTGAAAGACACACACACACACACACAGAGAGGCAGAGACACAAGCAGGCTCCATGCAGGGAGCCCGACGTGGGACTCGATCCCAGGTCTCCAGGATCACGCCCTGGGCTGAAGGCGGCGCTAAACTGCTGAGCCACCCAGGCATTTCCCCCATCCCCATTAGTTTTTATATACAGTTTGAATCAGAGTAGTCTACATTTATGTATGATGTTTAGTGTGATAATTTAAGCTAGTTGGGACATCTATCTAAAAAGATCGTTTGTATTGCTGTTAGAGAAACATAAAATTGTTCAAGTTCTGAGTTTTTGAAAGTAGGCTTTGGAATAACATGTGACTAAAGCAATACAGGTTTCCCTGGGTGCCATTGGACATAGGGGTGGGAGGTTTATATCAACAGCATGGTGCCCAGGTAAGATATCATTGGAAGAAGATTCTACAGTTGTATTAAACTTGTATAAAAGCAATTTTTAAAAATCCAGGAAGGCTTCCAATTGGCCCAATGTGGAACAAATTTCCTGCACTTGAACTAGTCACTACAAACAATGGCTGACAGTATGGGAACAGTCTACTTCTGGGTCTGAGAGATATAGTCTTCTGGACCAACAGAGATAGGAGACCTTGTGACCTCGAAAAATGAGACAGTGGTAGTCTAAGTGTTTTATACCTTCTCCATTACTCATTATGAGCTCCAGGTGAATTGTATTAAAAGACTAAATGACTATCAAATTATGAAAGCACCACTTAATATCTATAAAGAAAAAGCTTGAATGTATTGCTTTCTTAAACCAAGGAGTACTATGCTGGTCAGACATGGTGTCCTTAAGCAAAGCATTCTGATGTTTTACAAAGTATTTGGTAAGCCTCTGTTTTTAAGATGGTGTTGGTTGTAGAGTTTAGAGTGAGTTGACATCTGTCTTAAGAATGTGGCATGTAATACTTTATATTTTCTGTTGGGTAGAGATATATGAGTTTGGTGACATCATCTTTAGAGTAATGTCCACCACAGTAAATTCACTAAAAGACTGACTTTTAATAAATGAGGTAGACAGTTTTCAGAGTGGGTTCACTAAAGTGAGTTGTTATTGATTGAATACCGGCTTTTAAAACATGTTATCATGGACCAAGAATTATAATGACCATAGAACTAATATTAACTGATTAAAAGAGTTCTTTGGATAATGACCCCATAGCCATAAGACAATCTTGTCCTAAAATTGGCAGGGACATTTAAAAGAATTTTAAAAAATTTTTAGATTTATAGAAGAGTTGTAAAGATAGTACAGGGAGTCCTCAAATCCCTATCACTCAGCTTTCTCTAATGTGAACATCTTAATAACCATTGAGCATTTATCAAAACTAAGCAAGTAACTTAAAAATCATCAAAACAAAACAAGTAAATTATCTCAGCACTCTTGAAGTTAAAAAAAAAAAATCAGGACAATTTTTGATGTTAAAAATCTTAACAATAGAATAAAATTTGAAAATGTAGTCATCTTAATAAAAATTGTTGGGTAGGGATCCCTGGGTGGCGCAGCGGTTTGGCGCCTGCCTTTGGCCCAGGGTGCGATCCTGGAGACCCGGGATCGAATCCCACATCGGGCTCCCGGTGCATGGAGCCTGCTTCTCCCTCTGCCTCTCTCTCTCTCTCTCTGTGACTATCATAAAATAAGTAAAAATTAAAAAAAAAAAAGAGATGTAAAAAGCGTTGGGTAATATTTGACACCCATTCCTGGTTTAAGAAAAATATTCAAAGCTCAGAATAGAGGAACCCTTTGTTACATGACAAAATGCATATGTTAAGACAACTATAAATATTATTCTAAAGGAAAAATACTACAGATATCCCAAAAGTTAAAAAGTTGATAATATATAACTAACATAGTTAAATTAATAATTATAATCATACTAATATTTGGGTAGGGTAGCTATGTTATTCTTACATCCAATTTGAGACCTTTTTTCAGTGCCATTAATGTTGCCCATAATATGGACATTTCATTAATCTCTGTAATCACCAATTGCAGTATCCAAGAAATTAGACCATCTACTAATACAAGGATATTGTTGCCAGAAAGATGCAATTATGGAACTATTTATGATTAGGTAACAATGCTAGTATCATGGTAGCATGTAAGACGTATTTCTGGGTAATTAAATTATGGAGATTTTAATTGGAAACATCAATATTTTGGTCAAATACATTGTTTCTATAAATTAAAAACCTGAGCCACGACCAGCAATTTATAAGTGGCATCTTAGTTAGCAATATCACTGTTAGTTATAAATCAGAAGATGGTGGCCTTTATGAAACTATGAAAGAACGACTGTTGAAAACACATAATTCTGGAACGCCTGGGTGGCTCAGCTGTTGAGTGTCTGCCTTCCACCCAGGGCATGAGCCTAGAGTCCTAGATCGAGTCCCACATCAAGCTCCCTGCATGAAGCCTGCTTCTCTCTCTGCCTCTCTCTCTCTCTGTGTGTGTCTTTCATGAATAAATAAATAAAAACTAAAAAAAAAAAGAAAACACATAATTCTTTTCAGCCATACTTGTGCACATGATCAGAAACATGACCACACAAACATCATTCCAACAAATTCATAATCAGTTATTCTTCCTAATGTTTCTTTCTTTTTTATGTTTTTATTTTTTAAAGATTTTATTTATTCATTCATGAGATAGGGAGACGGGAGAGAGAGAGAGAGAGAGAAAGAGAGAGAGGCACAGACACAGGCAGAGGGTGAAGCAGGCTTCATGTAGGGAGCCCAATATGGGACTCGATCCCAGTTCTCCAGGATCAGTCCTTGGGCTGAAGGCAGCGCTAAACCGCTGAGCCACTGGGACTGCCCTCCTTCTTACGTTTCTAAATTGTAAAATTAGATAAAAATAGTGCCTACTCCACTGGGTTGTTTTGAGGATTGGATTAATTTAATTTTCAATATATTAGTAAGAAAAGGACTTAGATGCATGTCTTGCATGTAATATACTCTTGGCAAATAATAGATAGTACTACTCTATAAGAAAAATACCAGGTTTTTATATATTCATTAAAATACTATGCACTTATGAAAATATTGTATTCATTGCATTGTATTACTAAAGTAATATCCCACTACTATTTTATGTAAACATCAAAAGGAACTAGAAAATGAAGGATATTATTCAGATAACCTACTTAAAAAACAAATGTTATTAAAATTGAGGAAAAAATCTTATCCGTTGTATAATTTCTCACTTCACATGTGTAGTCTAAGCTTCACAGATTATGTAATTTTTATCTTAACCATTTGGTCTTGGAGCAATTAAAATTTTTGATTAGTATTAAAAGAATACCTTTGGGAGACTAATGAGAGTTCATATATTTATTCTGCCTCATGAGGAAAGTGATTTTGAGTTAATACTTAAAAGCAAAGACAGATGATACCTTTGGCATTTAGATCAATTAATGTAATTACTTTAATGCATATATACTAACTACATGTTTTTAAAACTTCAATTTATTATTTGAGTTGCTGATGTATCATTGTAACATCTGCAGAGGCTAATTTGTTTTTTGAAAAACTAAACACTTTTTAAAAAATAAATCAACCACATGTGCAGAGCAATAAAAAATATTTTAAAGTAGTTTGTTTTTCATTGATAGAAGCCCAATAGTTGCATATTAGTGTGTGTGTGTCTATCTGTGTGTGTGTGTGTATATATATATATGTGTGTGTGTGTATGTGTGTGTGTATGTGTGTGTGTGTATATATATATATATATATATATATATATATACTTGTATTGATTTTATATTCAATGTGTAGACATGGGCAATATTATAAATGATCAAAATCAGAATAAGGTATGATGAATACATGATATTCTGACCATATTGTTGAATAATTCATATGGTGTTTAGCAAAATATATAGGATTAAAACATTTATCTATACCTTTATCTTTTTTGTTTGTTTTAGAAGTTTACCTTTTTTTATAAATTTATTTTTTATTGCTGTTCAATTTGCCAACATATAGAATAACACCCAGTTCTCATTCCGTCAACTGCCCACCTCAGTATACCTTTATCTTATATAAAAACAAGACTTTGAAAAAAACAAAAACAAAACCAAACAAACAAAAAAACCCCACATGACTTTGTTAGTATTCTGTATAAAAAATACATTTTTTATAAAATCCTATATTGAAGAATGTAGCTAACATTCTAGCAATATTCTTGGTATGTAATGAGGGAAAAGGAAAAATATTTTTTAAATCTTAATATACCTCTTTGAATGTTAAGACTGTATACTGGGGCTCCTGGGTGGCTCAGTAGGTTAAGCATCAGCCTTTGGCTCAGGTCATGATCCCAGAGTACCAGGATCAAACCCCCGGAGTCGAGGAGTTTGCTTTTCTCTCAGCCCCTCTCCCTGCTCCTCCTCTCTTTATCTCACTTTCTCTCAAAATAAATAATAAAATATTTTTTAAAAAGACCATGTATCACTAAGCAATGTATCCATTTTAAGCTCTTTGACAAAATTGCCTAGTGAAGGGCTGTTAAAAGAAATGCAAAAGTGATGAACAATGTCTAAGTGAAAGATGTCAATTTACATTATAATTTTAATTTCAATATTTATTTTTTAAATGTTATTTACCAAGGCATTGAAATCGTGGTATGTTTTGCAGAATTTGTGAATGAAGTTCTGAATGAGACATCCATAATTGTAATTATACTGTTAAGAAGGCACCAGTCAATGTGAATGCACCAGTCAATGTGAATGTCATTACTAAGTGTGTTACTGATTTGGCTATTTTTATTATCGAATAGAATTATTAATCTTAATATCAGATAGGACTATGTGTCTAACAAGTAGCTATCAAATCTGTTCATTAAATAAATTAACATTTCACAAAATTTACTTGTTCAAAAACTCACAGTTCAAGCTAAAGATGTAGCTGAATCAATGTCATTCCCTTAATACATGATTATAAATCATGATTATTATTAAACAGCATATTATTATTAAATATTATTAAATATTCTAATATAGAAAAATAAAGCAACATGTGCAGATTATAGTATATCCTTCCTTTTCAACATTATGGAGTTTTTTAGGATAGATCTTGTGCTTTTATCTACAGATAATATTTTCTCTGTTTCAAAATGAAAGTTAAATAAGACATGTTTACAGTAGAACATTATCTTGGCTATAACATATGTAATAAATTAGATACATATTTCTCATCCATAGACACAAATGTGGAGTGTCTACTCCCTTGTTTTGCTATAATTTATTTCTTGATCCTTAATTCATCAGGTAGCTGTAATTTAATATTGGTCAATTCTAGAGAATTTCTAACAGATGTAGGAGTATTTTCTTCTGTAAATTAAAGGCTTATTTAGTCAATAAAGGGTCTATTGATTTCATAACTGGAGTAATTTAAATTCTTGCTGATCCTCTTTCATTACCTTCCCTAGCTGGCTTCCCTAGGTTGAAGATGACACTGTTTCTTAGTTGTAATCACACTCCTCATTTGCATTTGATGAAAAATTTATACTATCTGCTGATTTCTGGACAATTCATGACATGATTGTGACTACTTCATCCCAGTCAAGGATTCCTTCCAAGTATAACTAAGCAAGAGTAATATATTAGTGGCACTATTTGACATATGTAAACACATTTGACTCCTCCCTCATTACTCTATTACTGTATAAGAATCTTGTTAGTTCATTGAGGAAAATGTGCCTGAAATCTCATTAATGTAAACAGAAAAATAAGTTAAAGGAATGAGACATAAAATATTCCAATATTTTAGTTCAGAAGTTATAGAAGATTCAGAAAATATGATGGAGCAGATGGTTGTCAAATAGGATATAAAAAAACACAATGTTAGTTTGATGTCCAGGAAGGCAAAGAAAGAATGTTTTTCTATGATGAGGGATTGATCAATTGCATAAAATGTTTGTGATGAAACAAGTACAATAAATACTGAAAAGTGATGATTAAATTTAGCGAATTTAAACTCACTGCTGACTTTCCTAGACAAAAGCAGTTTCCTGGAAGTTGGATGGGGTATTGTAGAGAGCTCTATTGAAGTTATTTCAAAAAAGAATATAATTAGAAGATTCTAAGACAGGGAACATAAGCACTGTAAATAGTTCTGCTGACAAATGAGAGAAGATGAGATGTTAGGATCAAAAAAAACATTAGATAAATATAAAGAGCTGTTTCCATTAGAAAGAGAGAAGAAATAAAGTGAAGTGATACAGAGACAGGAAGGAAAGAAGCCACAGGTGGGCCATGTCTGTGCAATGGGATAAGAATTGGTGCACACAAAGAGGATATGACATGCTATCTCATGGAGGATTCCTGGATACCAAGAGTATCTGGGTATATGCTGTAGGTAGGCAAATTTGGTGATGGAAATATGTGAAAGTCCTCTTTTGACAAAATCTGAAAATGAGCATGGTTGAGAGATTTTTGGAGCTTTGAGCAAGGAGAGCAGTATGTCCTCAGTATCCAGAAGACTAGGAGAGGGAATGAGGAAAGTGTAGTGTGATGGGCAGGCAACACTAAAGGTCTACTTAAGGCTGCCTTTCATATATTTATGATAAAACCAGTCAGCATGGTGGTGAGGTTCCTCAGTGTATGGGTCCCATGCAGAAGTAGAGTAGACATTAGATTCAAATGAGATTAAGATTTTGCCACCTAATTTCTCTCACAGCAAGAGAGACAAAAGGGGTTAATGATACAGACGAAGCCTTCTGGAGGGGATCCCTGGGTGGCTCAGCTGTTTGGCGCCTGCCTTTGTCCCAGGGCGATCCTGGAGTCCCAGGATCAAGTCCCGCGACGGGCTCCTTGCATGGAGCCTGCTTCTCCCTCTTCCTGCGTCTCTGCCTCTCTCTTTCTCTATGTCTATCAAGATCTATAAAGAACTTATTAAACTCAACAGCAAAGAAACAAACAGTCCAGTCATGAAATGGGCAAAAGACAGAACAGAAATCTCACCGAGGAAGACATAGACATGGCCAACAAACACATGAGAATATGCTTCGCATCACTTGCCATCAGGGAAATACAAATCCAAACCACAATGAGATCCCACCTCACGCCAGTGAGAATGGGGAAAATTAACAAGGCAGGAAACCACAAATGTTGGAGAAGATGTGGAGAAAAGGAAACCCTCTTGCACTGTTGATGGGAATGTGAACTGGTGCAGCCACTCTGGAAAGCTGTGTGGAGGTTCCTCAAAGAGTTAAAAATAGACCTGCCCTATGACCCAGCAATTGCACTGCTGGGGATTTACCCCAAAGATACGATGCAGTGCGGGAACATCTGCACCCCAATGTTTATAGCAGCAATGTAGCAGCAATGTCCACAATAGCCAAACTGTGGAAGGGGCCTCCGTGTCCATTGAAAGATGATGGGTAGAGAAGATGTGGTCTATGTATACAATGGAATATTCCTCAGCCATTAAAAACGACAAATACCCACCATTTGCTTGGAGGTGGATGGAACTGGAGGGTATTATGCTGAGTGAAATAAGTCAATCAGAGAAGGACAAACATATGGTCTCATTCATTTGGGGAATATAAAAAATAGTGAAAGGGAATAAAGGGGAAAGGAGAAAAAATTAGTGGGAAATATCAGAAAGGGAGACAGAACATGAAAGACTCCTAACTCTGGGAAGCGAACTAGGGGTGGTGAAAGTGGAGGAGGGCGGGGGGGGGGGGGGTGGGGGTGACTGGGTGGTGGGCATTGAGGTGGGCACTTGACGGGATGAGCACTGGGTGTTATTCTGTATGTTGACAAATTGAACACCAATAAAAAATAAATTTATTTAAAGAAAAAATAATAAATAAATAAAATCTAAAAAAGAAAAAAAAAAGAAGCCTTCTGGAATTCACAAGAGCTGAGTTTGTGAATTATGGCAGAGGCTACTTTGCTCAATTCTGTAATGTCCAAATATGAAAGAGACCATGAAGTCACTGTTGTTTCTTTAATGGCAGTGTCAGCGTGCTTTCAAATCACAGCTTAACAGAATAAATGGGGAGGTCATACTTAGATCTATATAATCCATGAAGTTACATTTTGCATTTTCTATTCTATAAAATGTGATCATTATAAAATCTTGACAGCAAAGGGATCAGCCCAATGCTTTTCATAACTTTTGATCAAGATAATTAGAAGCATAGAATTTCAAATGATCTTATATGTACTATTTTCAGAATTTTAGATATTTAACTAGAGTAGGTAATGGGTATTCCTTTCCATTTCCTTAGTCAGCATCTACTTTTTAAAATGCCATCTTATTTAATCCTATATAATAGAATTTATATTCCTGTAGGGGCAGTTAAGTTTGACACTTTTGAGGTAATAATGATGGACATGTATCTTGATAACTGATTTAATTACTACTGCTATGGTGCTTACAAAATTATGTCTCTTGACTGATACTGTAAAGCCTTGTGACACTCTCTATTTATATTGAGTTTTCCTCATCCATTCTTTCACACTCCCACCTTCAGAGAATTAGGTCTTTGTCTATTTTTCCCCCAAATTAGACTAAATGTTATAAATTTAAAAGTGTATCTCTGAAAAGATACTCTGAACCACTTTGAAATAGTTTTGGATGCTTGTCTTTGTGGAGAAAAGAGTAGAAATTCAATCTATATATTATTCTATGCAAGAGGACAAGATTCACATTACAGTGAGAGCTTTACTGATTAAAAAAAAAATGTTTGCTTTAGGAACAAGGTCTATGTGATATACACCTACTTCAAACCCAAATTTCACATCTTAGTCATCAGCCTCAGAGAAAGAGCCAGTAAATTAAAAATTAGAAATAGGCCAAAGTGGCATCATATAAATCTTGACCATCAAAATCTTTAACATAGACCCCTGAACAAAGAGGAACATTTTACAATTTAGCAATGCTAACTGTGCTTTTATGGCCTGCATGGTTTATGATGCAGATAACATTATAAAAAACAGGTTTCTCAATAACTATAGGTGGATAATCTGATAAATAAATTCAGAAAAAATAAAAAGGAAACATTTTTTCATTTTTAGTTCTCACAATTTAGGCCTTTGTATTTTCTTTTTTTAATTAAAAAATTCAAAGTTATTCAGAATGTTTTATCCATTTTCACTAGAGTTTAAATAGAGTTACAGATAGAAATAGGATAAAGATAAGAATGAGAGTTCAGTCTTGGTATTTAGAGAAAATGAAGATGTTAAATACAATTTCTTACTTAAATATTGAAAAGTATAGATTTAAAAAATGAGTCAATTTACCGTGAATAAAAGCATATTCCAACAACTCTATCTAACATAGTGGCAGTGTAACTGTCTCTCATAATTTACCCTTGTTTATATTCATAGCATTTAATATATTACTCTTTGTCATGGTACAAATATATCAATTATCTCTTTATGATTTGTCTTTCCATCTTCTCCACCAGAATGTAACCTCCACAAAAGTAGGCACTTTTGTGTTGAAAATAGTATCTAATACATTGAAGCACTTAATATTTTTCCAATTAATCAAAGTGGTGAGTAGGAATAAATATTTATCTAATAGCAGATATTTATTAAGCAGTTGCTATTAGCTAGGAGTTTATTAATACCTTGATACCCATGGATTCATTCTACTTTTAGAGAAACCAATAGGTAAATACTATTACACTATTATTATCCCTACTTTACAAATGTGGAAACTGAGATTAGTAGATGAGTACCAGAATTGTGGAATTTCAAAGCTTTTTATTCTCTAATAGGTATAATTTACATAACTTCTTACTCATATCTTGAAGTCAGTAGGTTGTTGCTAGACTATTTGCCTGCCCAGTTTATGTAATATGCATGCAAAAATTTGATTTATTTCTCTTTCAAAATTTGATTTATATTGATATATATTACACAGCGTTTTTCATTCCCGGAAAATTTTAAACAAGCATAGACTACTTAAAATTGTAAAGTATTAGGGATCCTGGGTGGCTCAGTGGTTTAGCGCCTGCCTTTGGCCCAGGGCCTGGTCCTGGAGTCCCGGAATCGGGTTCTGCATGGGGTTCCTTGCATGGGGCCTGCTTCTCCCCAGGCCTGTGTCTCTGCCTCTCTCTGTTTCTGTGTCTCTCATGAGTAAATAAATAAAACATATATTTTTTTAATTGTAAAGTATTCGTTACTTTTGGTCAACTGAGATACCCAAGTCCAAAACAGTGAGGAAGATCATAAAGGTATTTATAGTTTCCTCATTAAATATTTCCAGCCTTTTTTTTGAAGAAATTGGATCTTTCTTAGGTAAAAACAATAACAACAGTCTGTAGTTTATCAAAATTAAATATGCCCTTGATTAAAAAGCTAATATATAAATCCATGTAGACAAATAGTAAATCCAAATAGATAAATCCATGTATTGTGTGCATATTTCTAAATTTAATTTTTTTATTATTATTCATTCATGATAGTCACACAGAGAGAGAGAGAGGCAGAGACACAGGCAGAGGGAGAAGCAGGCTCCATGCACCGGGAGCCCGACGTGGGATTCAATCCCGGGTCTCCAGAATCTCGACCTGGGTCAAAGGCAGGCGCTAAACCGCTGCACCACCCAGGGATCCCGTGTGTATATTTCTATATGCAAGTTCTCAGTGATCCAATAAAAAGACTGTTCTATATTTATATTTCATTCATATATATATATGAATATATATGTATACATTCATATATATATACACATTTTTTTGAAATGTATATATACATTCATATATATGTGTATATATATACATTTTTTTAAGCTTTTATTTATTTCTTCATGAGAGAAAGAGAGAGGCAGAGACACAGGCAGAGAGAGAAGCAGGCTCCATGCAGGGAGCCCAATGGGGCTCGATCCCGGGACTTCAGGATCATGCCCTGGACCAAAGGCAGGTGCTCAACCACTGTGCCACCCAGGCGTTTATATTTTTGTTGTTTTAATGGACTCCCCTAAATACCAGTTTTGCATAATGCATCATATATTTGAACTTAAAAGAGCTAAGTAACAAAAGGCAACCTCCATAGTAAAAAGTGTTAAATGTAAAACGCCCATCACTTTGAAATCAAGTCAGATTTATCATCATTTATAATTCATTAGGACTCCTTTTAAACACTGTTTCAAGCGTCTCTTAGGTATTTATATTGGAGGGAGATAAAATGCATAGATGCACATTGCTACCTAATAAATCTCCCTCATGCTTTTCACTTGCAGTAACAAAATAACCTGACCTTGGAGGAGAGCTGTTATCCAATGTCTTTATAGAGAAGTGAGAACAGCTTCAACAAGCAAAAGATAAAACCTAGATGGTCTAGAACTCTCTTACCATTGCTTAATCTTCCTAATATACTAAGACAAATCCTTTTCTTCATTTTTATATTGACATATTTCAATTTTATCACCTACTTTTTTAACTCTTAAATAGAGCTGTGAAGGATACAGGAAAAAATGCTAGGCAAGCACACTATTAATGGAGAACTCCCTGGTCTAAAAAAGCCACAGGAAAGCTGATTTAAATCAACACAAAATTACAAGAGGGAAAGATTAGGGCAGCAAGAACAAACCCATAAAACTATAAAGGATGAGGCAATAAAAGTAAAGCAGTGAGATGAAAAGTAATGTTTATTAATTGTCTAGTGACTTTTCTTCCTATTGGGTCTCATCTCTTCTTTGAAAGGAGCCTAAATAAAAATCATAGCATCTGCTTTTTTTTCTTCTTTTTCTACAAATGCATCCATAGTGTCATATATTTGCAGCTTCCTTCTTGAATCACAGGTAATTGTATATGTGGGTCCTCATTTACAACAACAAGCAGATTCTTTGAGGAAAAAAGGGAAATTTATGCATGAGTGCTTCTTATATGCAGAGCCATGATTTTATTTACCTAGGATTTAGCAAACTATTTAAAGACATTTAGCAGTTTATTCATCCCCCAATATATTCTCCAAGTATCATAGTCTCAATGACAGATTATGTTAATTACCTAAAATTCTGAATAGATTTCATGCTTATGCTAATATAACCAAAACATATATTAAAAACAACTTTTTTGATACATGTAAAAACTATAACTTTTACATGGCATTTTAATGTTTTGTTCTGTTTAACAGTTCCAAGAGATATATTAAGGTTGCCATGTTGAACAATTGGTAGGATGGAAAAACAGGATGCTTTCCCCTACCAAAGAACTTAGTTTTTCTCTGTTTATATACTGGGATCCTACATAATAACACATTTTAGGAAGGATTTCTTTGTTAAATAATTCATAAAAATAGTACGTAAAAGTTTTATAATTCAGAGAGTATACTCATATACATATTCTGTTTTAATTTCTCTATAATTCACCACCAAACTTTAGCAAACTGTTTATGTCATGACTGTTCCATGACTGCATCTTATTCAATTCTTACTAATAAATAAAGAACAACTATTATTCCTTTCCCACAAGGAAGGAAGAAAATGGAAGTAAAACAACCTATTAAGATAATGATAGGTATTCAAGTTGTATTACACAACATAAATTGATCTGATCAGAAGGATGACATTTTATTCCTCACTGTAAGAGTAATAAAACTAATTAGTAAATCCCCTTCTATTTTTTAAAATGAGAATCTCTCTCTTAGGATTAATTTCACCTGAAAACAATGCAAATACAAAGTTAAATGGGCTAAAACCAATATTTTTTTATCTCGTATGAAAATCTGGAAGAAGTCAGTCCAGGGCTGGTATGATAGGACGATTTCCAAGAATCCAGGCATCCTTCAGTATTCAATCTGCCATTGCCAGAGTGTTATTATTATGAAGACTTTAGTTTTTTAGGGCAGTTTTAGATTCACGGCAAAACTGAGGGGAGGGTGCCTAGGTGGTTCAGTTGGTTAAGCATCTTAGTCTTGATTTTAGCTCAGATCATGATCTCAGGAGTGTGGAATTGAGCTTCACATCAGGCTCTGCACTGAGTGTGGAGCCTGCTTAAGATTCTCTCTTCATCTCCCTCTGCGCCCCTCCCCCCGCAAAAAAAAAATTGAAAGGAAAGCACAGAGATTTCCCATATATCTCCTACCCCCACATATGCATAGATTCTCTTGTCAACATCCCCTAATAGTGTAGTACATTTGTTTCAATTAGGTATTTTACATCGATGCATCATAATCAACCAAGGTTTCCATTAGGGTTCACTCTTAGTATTGTACATTTTATCGGTTTGGACAAATGTGTAATAATAAAGTGTATTCATACAGAATATTTTCACTGCCCTAAAAGTCATCTGTGCTTTATCTATTCATTCTCCCTGTCATCATTCCTCCAGCTTCTAGGAATGACTGATCTTTTTACTGCCTCCATAGTTTTTTCTTTTATTAGAATTTCATCTACTTGGAATCACACAGTGTGAAGACGTTTGATATTTGCTACTTTCACTCAATAATATACTTTTAAGATTCCTCTTTGTCTTTTCAGGGTTGATAGCTCATTTCTTTTTAGTGCTGAATAATACCCCATTCTGGATGTAGCGCAGTGTTCTATCTGTTCATGTACTTGATTGCTTCCAAGTTTTGGTAATTATGTCTAAAGCTAATATAAACATCTATGCACAGGTTTCCATAGGGACACATGTTTTCAACTGCTTGAGTACATACCAGAGAGTACAATTGTTAAAGTGTATGGGAAGAGAATGTTTGCTTTTCTAAGAAACTGCCAAACTGTCTTTCAAAGGAGCTGTATCATTTTACATTCCCACCATTAATGAATGAGAGTTTTCGGTTGTTCTATATTCTTTTCAGCATTTGTTGTTATCATTGTTCCAGATTTGGGCCATTGTAATATGTGAGTATTGGTATCTCATTGCTGTTTTAATTTGGATTCCCATGATGACAAATTATGTGGACCATCACTTCATATGCTTTTTGTTCATCTATATATCTTCCTTGATGAAGTGTCTGTTAAGGTCTTTGGCCTATTTTTTAAATCCTTGTTAAATCATTGTCTCCATTAATCATTTAATCATTAACCATTGTTTTTTTTTATTGTTCAAAGTTCTTTGTACATCTTGAATAACAGTCCTTTATTGGATATGTATTTGGAAATATTTTCCACCCACTATGTGGCTGGTCTTAATCTTCCCTTCCCATATTGCTTGTCTTCTAATTCTCTTGGTACTGCGTTTTATAGAGCAAAAGTTTTAAAATTAATCAAGACCAGCTTGTCAATTGTTTCTTTCTGGGTCATGCTTTTGTTGCATCTCAGAAGCTAATTCCATATCCAAGGTCATTTCAGCTTTCCTTATGTTATTTTCTAGGAGATTTGCATTTTATAATTAGGTTTATGACCAGTTTTGAGTTAATATCTATGACTCATTTAAGGTCTGTTTCTAGATTCTTTTTTTTAAATTTCGCTTGTGAATGTCCAGTTATTCCCACATCATTTGTTGAAAATACTATCTTTGCTCCATTGTCAAAGATCATTTGGCTATATTTGTGTGGGTCTATGTCTGGGCTCTCTGTTCTGTTCTACTGATCATTCGTCTATTCTTTCACCAATACCACACTGTCTTGATTACTGTAACTTTATAGTAAGTCTTTTAAGTCAAGCAGTGTCAGTCTTTCAACTTTGTTCTTCTCCTTCAATATTGTATTGGATGTTCTGCATCTTTTACCCCTCCTGGTTTATTTTTGCCATGGATCATCACTTTCTCATATTGGGTACAATTTACTTACTTTTGCCATTTCTTCTCTTTCCTGACAAGAATACAAGCTCAATAAGGTTGGATATTTTGTCTAATTTTTTTTTGTCCCTGTATTCCTAGGAGGAGGATAATGCTAGGCATACAATAAATCTCTAATAATATTTGTTGAATAGTGCATAAAGTGCATAGTAAATATTCAGTGAATGTTAATTACTATATCTTTAAATGCCCAGAATTAAAGAAGACTGAATCTACATGTTGAATGGGCACTTTGTGTCCTAGAGAAAAAAAAAAAAAAAAAAAGAAAACAAAAAGCCAAAAATATTAGTTCCAGAAAAATCTATTCTTAAAATATGAAAGCTATACATAAACTCAGGAAATATTTCCCATGAGCCCTCTTTGATGGCAAAATGAGAGGATGAATTTCAGCCAACCAAGTGATGACAGGGGAAACTACAGCAAGCAAAAAGATTGTATTTTTATTCTATTGAAAATACAGGAGTTCATTTGTGGAACTTTCAAGTTCTGGAGAGTTAATGTTGACAAAGACCTCTTGATACTTGCCTCAAAATCATGAAGTTGATGCAGTATTTTTACAAAGTGTACTCCTGATTTCCTATGAAAACTGTGTCTAAGATACCAGATAAATTAGTTTATTAAGATGTTATCCCCAAAGGAAACTATGTTAGTATAACATTAATACTGATTTGATACAAGTTTTCAAAATATGAATATACCTACACTACATGCATTACCCAAAATACCAAATCAGCCAACCAAATAAAATCTTATAGTTACAAAGAAAATGTAACTATAAAATATGAATATAAGCACAGTATCACTTAAATAATTATTCAAGGAAATTAGGATTTTTTCAGGAAAAAATTCGTAAGGCATTTGTGTCCGCCTTACAAAAGAGAAAAAGGGAGAACATATAAGGGAAAGGTGATTTCTTCACTTTATATTCATATCAAAGACCACTGGCAGATGTCACAAAGAGGATATTTCAAATTAGTAATATTAAATTAAATAAAATAATGCTAAATTACGTGATCTCCATCTCACCATGGACTTTCAAATAATTTTATCTGATCCTCAATAATCCTGTTATTTTTGCAATACTGATAAATTTAGATCAGAGAAGTTATTTGATTCTTCAAGTATATAAATTTAGGAAATATTAGAGACCAGTCTGAAATTTATTTCTTCTTCCTTTTACTTAATGCTGTTTTCTTTTCTAATTAAGTCCAATCAATCTTAATATGGATGTACTGCCTAATGCTGAACACATTCAAAGACTTCATTTTAGAGAATTATGAGGTAGATTCAAGTAGATGCTAATTGGGTTTTAGCTTTATAGACTATTAAATGATTAGCAAAACCAAACTAGTCATTTCACCTTAATACACAATGTGTTTTAAAAATTTAATATTTAAACATTAATTTAATGTTATATGTAAGCAATATATGTATGTTAGGTATATTATAATGTTAAATATTAATTGAATAATACCTATAAATCACATAAAAATGTAAAATACATTATCAAATTATAATCATTATCTCTAATTATAAATTAAAATTTTATAAGCCAGACATTATAACCTCATGTTCTATTATCAGTAAACAAAAATAAAATGAACATACTTCAGGGAATTCAAACAATCTAGTTAATTTTTTAAAGGAAATCTTAAAATTTTATTATGTTCTAATATTTAAGCTATTCTTGAGTGTGTTAAATTAATATATCCATGCCGATGTATATACTATAATGGCCTGGCTTATTTATCATGATAGATACAGTTTAATTTCATTGGACATACTTTTCTTTATGCTAAGATAAACATCTTGAATGTATTGAGAGTCAAACAAAAGATAAAATGGATACTGAAATTTTTAAAACAAAGACAATGGGTTTAGCTGAGAATATTTGGAAGTTAGAACTTAACAGTAGTTTACAGCCAATATTCCTTTACAGCTTAATTGCTTCATATGGATTCAGTTTATCCACTGAACCTGTTTCCTGTTTCATATACAAAGCTTTTAGCACAAGTGTAGAAAGGAGAAAAATGGAATCAATGAGACAATTGAAAGAGATCTTGCGGAAAATAAAGATGTCATCAAACTTTAATATTTGAAAAAAATGATCAAGCCATCTGTTTTCCTTTTCTTTTTCATAAATACAGCAGATGCAGCATGAGAAATAACATCAAATTTTTGTTAAGACTTTCTAGATGTCTACTATGTCAAAGCTAAGAATAATCTGGTCAAATAGACTTATTGTATTTCTGACAATAACATAGTTCCTAATCTCCATTATTATTAGGGAATAGTTCCTTTTTAAATTGCATGTATTTGAACAGACCCTCTCAGAGCTTGGGGCTCCTATTCTATTTCTACTTGTATAACAGAGAAGTTAATTGATTTGTCTAACTTAAGAAACTAGTAAATGTTGGAGACTAGACTCAAATTTAAAGGTTACACAAATCCTGACGTGCTATATGTAGAGCTAATCATTAGCACATGAGCACCAAAGCAGGCATATCCATTTCTTATACCCAGTATTTCCTCTGATTAGTTTCTACCATTGCTATTCTTCCATAAAAAGTTTCCAAATATCAACCATTGTTCACCAAATTCTCTGTGGCTAGATGAACAAAATATTCCAGTATCAACCTGTTAACTCTAATTGTCTCATTAATGTCTAGATATATGTGTATGGGTGACAATGAGTATTGTGGAAGGAAAGAGAGTGTGTACTTGAAAACACTGGTCACATTTAATCATTAGTCAGAAGTAACTAAATATATATATATATATATATATATTTAGTCTTATATGTAACATGCACTTTCGTGGTTGCATTATGGGGAAACAGTTACTAAGCTGAAATATATACTTTGAGAAAAAAAATGTTTGCAAATACAGCCTTTAATCTAGAAGTAAAAATATTAAATAAAAATATGAAAAAAGTTATGTACAGGAATATATAACAAGCCTTAGGAAAACACTGGGACCTTTTGCCCATGTTCCCTGTTTTATAGCTTAATGTAAGTATGACTTTGAAACAATCGGAGAAGGACAAACATTATATGTTCTCATTCATTTGGGGAATATAAATAATAGTGAAAGGGAATAGAAGGGAGGGAGAAGAAATGGGTAGGAAATATCAGAAAGGGAGACAGAACATGAAGACTCCTAACTCTGGGAAACGAACTAGGGGTAGTGGAAGGGAGGAGGGCGGGGGATGGGGGAGAATGGGTGACGGGCACTGAGGGGGGCACTTGACGGGATGAGCACTGGGTGTTATTCTGTATGTTGGCAAATTGAACATCAATAAAAAATAAATTTATTATTAAAAAAATAAACAGTATTTATTTTGGACTTAAGTTGCTAATGGACATTCTGTAAATTGTTTCATTTCCAAATGATTATTTGTAATAAAGATGTAGCTTAATTTAATACTATTGAACATTACCTTCTATTAGTGACATCTTTTTATTTCCAGGATATTGCACTCTTCTGTAATTCTTCCCATTACATTAATTTGTATTTTTCTGTCTCCATATTTGCATGGTCTTTAAATATCAGAAAGCCAGATTTCATCCTTTAGACATCTTTTGTTCTACACTCATCCTCTAGGTTATTTAATAGACATGTAACAATATATCCCAAACTAAATTTTTATGTACTCCCCATCCTGTTCCTTCAACAGATTTCCCCACCTTAGTAAATGGTAAATATGAAGTCTTCCTTCACTTTCTCCTTTTCTCATATCCTGTATCCAGTCTGTAAACAAATCCTACTAACTCTAAATTCAAATTTTATCTGAATTTGACCAGTCTTACAACCTCCAACATTACCACATTGGACCAAATCACAATCCTCTCTTGTTTGAATTATTAAAGGACCCTTCAGGCATGCCCGAAGCATCTGCCTTTCTGCTCAGTCATGATCTCAGGACCCTGGGATCAAGCTGTGTGTTCAGCTCCCTGCTCAGTGGGAAGTCTGCTTCTCCCTCTTCCCTGGCCCCTTCGCCATGTTCACGCTCTCTCTCCCACAAATAAATAAATAAAATCTTTTTTAAAAAACACTCTGCAATATATATTTCCAAAAGGGTAGTACTGGAAGAGGAAGAGGTAGTTAACTCAGGATGTATTTTAAAGGACAAATCTATACAAAATTGATGATCTTCATCAATTTGGAAAGTCTGAAATAAAAGAAAGAATCAAAGATAATTTTAGCATCTGACCTGAGCAACTGATTGAATTGTGACATCTGTTCAGAGATGGAAAATACACAAATA
The DNA here is from genome assembly GCF_003254725.2 of Canis lupus dingo. Classification (NCBI taxonomy): domain Eukaryota; kingdom Metazoa; phylum Chordata; class Mammalia; order Carnivora; family Canidae; genus Canis; species Canis lupus. Next base: position 45,671,621 of record NC_064248.1, read on the forward strand.
GGTGTAGGTTTTAGATAAAAAAACAAATTCTTCATTTTTGGATGCCTATGGAAATGTTGAATAGTTTGAGTATGTGCATCTTAAATTTAGGCAAAACTTTGGGCTATCATCTTGAACATATATACAGTAATTGAAGCAATTGTAATGGAGAAGATCTACATGGAATGGAATATAGATGAAAAAAAGGGTCTGAAGATTGGTCCTGGGCTCCTCCAACACTGAAATATAAAGAAAAACTCTTCCTATTTGTTTTTGTTTGTGAATAGATGATAGATAGATAGATAGATAGATAGATAGATAGATAGATAGATGATAGATAGATAATAGATAGATAGATAGATAGAAAATAAAGTTGAAAGTTTAAGATCTTGTCTGAGCTCAGAGTGATGCCTTTCATTTATTCACTTACACTTTTGTGATTCAAAGGTTAATTTAGTTCCTGCTTCAGACAAAATTGGACACATGCTGCTGCTCACTGACCCACATTTTCATCTCCCCCAAGTTATTATCTCTTTCTTGTAGTAATGTTTAGTTCTTGAAATGTTTAAATATTAAATTTCTCCTCTATGAAGAAATCATTTGCACAAAATACCAGATTCAATCTAATTTCCTAGAAGCAAAATGTGATGCCTTTGATTTATTTAAGACAGCTAAAGATTTATTTCTTACAGAAAGCCTCTCCAAACCTATCAGTTGGACTGTGACCCTCTTCTGCGCTCCCATATCCATCACTGTATATAACCGCGTCTCAGTATAAACCATAGTTTAGTAAAAAAAAAAATAAGCTATATGCATGCCTTTCTCAATAAACTCTAAATAATTTTTTAATCAGAAGGTATTCACACAATATTTGTACTTTAGAGTTCAATAAAGACTGGTTGACATGAAGTAAAGTAACAGATAATAACATAGACAGTATTATTAAATAATTAGTACAAAGTCTTATTTTTACCTTAAAAAATTTCAGCACCACCAATTTACCATAAAAATTTAAGTTAGTAAAATTAGAATGCTTAATTTTATTCTTGTCCTTTTGTTGGTGTGTTTTTAATACACGTTGAAATTATAACCATGCATTCTCTAGAAATCTGTAAGACTTGCTTTTTCATACTGTGCCTTTGTTGCCTCTCACATAAAACAAATAACTTGTGCTACTGTTCTGTTTCCTTAATATTTCTGTAGATAGTATTGCTTAGTAGATTTTTTTCTCATTAGTTCTTCTACATTGTCCCTGAGAAAACATATTAACATCCTTACATTTTTCAAAGTACTGTAATTCAACTATGACAAGTTTTTTAAAAAGAAACTCGTTTTTGTAGAATCTTTTTTTTTTTTAATTTTGGGTAAAGTATTTTTGCCACATGGCATATTTGCAATAATGAGTAACTGATTTTGTGATTCTGACTTTGAACTATAGCCCCGTAGAGGTGGTAGTTGCTCTGAAATGGGTAGATACTTAAGTCAATTAAAAAAAATAGCTTTAGAATTCTAACACATTATGCTATGTTCATTCAGTGAGTTGTATATACATATGTCACCTCAATAGTTTGACTGAAATCTCTTAATTACAAATAAAAACACCTTTCATTCATTTTGATTATTAATGCCAGGAGCAAATACCATATTGAATCACATAAAACTCTCACTCCTAAAGAATATTGGTATAGAGAAAACATAACATGAAGATCATGAGCTTTGATGTCAAAAAACCTGTGGCGTCTAAATCTGGTAACATTACATATAAGATTTTTTCTTGAGCAAGTTATTTTAATTCTCTGTGCCACCATGTCTTCTGCAAAGTGGGAATATTAACCACCTACCTAAGATATTATAATGAATAATATTTAAATTAATAGTTCTAAAGCACTCAGAAATATGCTTGACATATGCTACCTAATATAACTGTTTTAACTGTTAGTAGTATTAACTATTATAACAATGATTGTGAAAAAATATTCTTATTCAACTTAGGTCACTTATTTCTAATCATGTTTAAACTTAAGGAAGACTTGAAAATCCTGATAACCAATTCATTTTTTAGTAAGCAAATGAAAACCTTTTTCTTTTTTTTTAAAGATTGTATTTATTTATTCATGAAAGACACACAGAGAGAGAGGCAGAGACATAGGCAGAGGGAGAAGCAGGCTCCATGCAGGAAGCCCGACGTGGAACTCGATCCCGGGACTCCAGGACCACACCCTGGGCTGAAGGCAGGCACTACACTGCTGAGCCACCCAGGCTACCCTCATCTTTCAAAATTATACTTAACACCTTGAATGCCTACATTTAGAAATATAATATTCATTAATTTAATACTTATGAATGCATTCTTGAATGTAAGGAGAAACCTATTTAAGAAAATAGAAGATATTTAAAATAAAAGATGATTTTTCCCAGAAAGTAGATATTATGATTGGTCAAATTTATTTTTCAGGAAAAGTATGGTTTTGAATCTATCTGCAAGTTTATTATAATTGTAGCTTGAATTTTCACTTAAAAAATGTTCTCATATATTTATTCAAAGGGACTTTAACTTGAGAAATTAACTAATTTCCTAAGTATGGAAAAAATTAAAGTATAACCTTGGTGCTACAAAGTCTTTGCTTAGAAAAATTACTTCATAAAATTCACTCAAGAAGCAGGCACCCAAATATCATTTGTCTCTGTATTGGCAAAATATTTAAAAGAAAATTATGTGGTCATTAGTAAAGTCCATTTGAAATTTTAATAATTTATCTAGAGAACAAAGAGCTTACAGGACACCATTCTTCTCTTTCATCATATACAAATATTTGCATTTTATGTCATGCTCACTTATTCCAATGCTAGAATATTCCCCCTGCTGTTTGAATTTGTGATATTATCTTTATTTGAACATTTTCAAACATAAATTTATAGAGTATCTTTTATAGTATGTAAATTATGTCCCTGTAAATATAAAATCTGAAATATTAGATAATTTTAACAGCATTGTCATAGGGAGAAAAATATTTTCAAAAACATAGATCTGTTCATTCAGGTGTTCAAAAGAAAAATACATAGGAAAGTGTTACTAAAGCACATTGTATTCCCAATTAAAGTAATTATTTGTCATGTCTATAGTAAAAGGAATTTATTCTGCACATGAGTCCTTGGGTGTTACAGAGGCAAGTCTTTCTCTTAATAGAATTTTGTTGTTGTTGTTGTTCTGTTTTTGTTTTTTGTTTCCTAATGTATATAGAGGTATGGATAAGATGCCATTAAACTGGGCTAATAGGTTTCAGTGACATGGAATATATTACTTGAGATAAATTTCACCAGAAGAGGAAGAGATCAAAGTTGGATAGAAACTGACTGGTGATAAAGCTCTTACCAAATCTGGACTTCATTTTGTATATGGTTGGATATGAGTCAGTGCAACACTTTGACATCCATATCAATCTAGAATAACATATTGCTTATGTTATTGCATTATCGGAATTACAATGTTAATATGTGTGTACAAAAAGATACCATATGCAGAGATCATGTTAAAGTCTGCTAAAGACTGGTAGTGTTGGGGACACCCATGGGGTGGCTCGCTGGTTAAGCATCTGCCTTTCGCTCAGGGCATGATCCTGGAGTCCAGGGATGGAGCCCCATACCAGGCTTGGTGCATGGAGCCTGCTTCTCCCTCTGCCTGTGTCTCTGCCTCTCTCTCTGTGTCTCTCATTAATAAATAAATAAATTTTTAAAAATATATTGGTAGTGTTGTAAATTATATTTATTCATCCTTTGTATAATTAAAGTATACCACGTCCCAGACACCATACTAGAAATGAGTATAGGAAAGGCACACAAAGTCTGTTCCTTCATGGATACTAAATTCTAATGAATTATGTGCTCTCGGGATCCCTGGGTGGCGCAGCGGTTTGGCGCCTGCCTTTGGCCCAAGCGCGATCCTGGAGACCCCGGATCGAGTCCCACATCGGGCTCCCGGTGCATGGAGCCTGCTTCTCCCTCTGCCTGTATCTCTGCCTCTCTATCTCTCTCTCTCTCTCTATCATAAATAAATAAATAAATAAATAAATAAATAAATAAATAAAATAAAAAAAAATATTAATTAAAAAAAAAAAAAGAATTATGTGCTCTCTCACCTAATTGTTCTCAACTAACAGAGGAGTCAGCAGACATTTTGGGGAAAAGACCCAAAAATAAATATTTTAGGGTTTGCACACCACAGAAGATATATGCCATCTTCTTTTACACTCTTTCCCAGCACTTTAAAAATGTAAAAAACATTTTTAGCTCACGTACATTCCAAAAATAGGACACAAATGATAGTTTGCCAACCCTTAATCAAAAAATAATTCACATATTTGATTCATGATACCAGTAAGTTTAATTCTTCTCATTATCTGAAAAATTTGGTTGCTACATCATACTCCTTTCCACTCAGAGGATAGTAATCATTTTTTGTAATTTAACAATTCTGCACATTCAATATGCTGGCCTTTAACTTGGACTGGAGATAATTGATTGACAATCAGCATACATCTCAATCTCCTTCCAGTTTTCTTTCCTGTGTTGCAGAGAGAGGGCCTTCCTTTTAGTTTACGTTGATGTTAACTAGGTTCTATATGTAGATAAGTTCCACAAATTATATTACTTTATAAAATTAGACAGAGGGAGTAGTTAAGCAGAGGCCAAATACCTGCTACATTAGGTTATTGAGCAAGATTTATGGATGTTACAATGATGAATTACTCTGTGGATACTGGAAGGTGGTGCAGGGTTAAAAGCTATTGGGTTTCACTTTCCAGTGTCCATGATATTGTGGAAGTTCTGGTACTAATTCTCTGATTCTGGATTGTTGAATTTCAAGTAAAGTGTGCATAGTTGATGCCAATAGTCGCAGTGATGACCTTGTGGTTTCACGTTTGCAACTGTAGCACAGGTAATAACAGAGATCTATTCTCTTGTTTTCTGGCAATCATTTGAGAAGTCCTAGCATGAAGCTAACTCCTTTAAAACTTCTAATTTTATAAGCATTTGTCTTCCTGTTTTAAATAACTGTCTGCTATAATACCTAAAATAATTAATCTTCCTTCAATATATCTTTAATGACAATCTGTGGTATAACTAGAGATGGTGGCTAAATATTACTCAAAGATAGGAAACTGAGATTGCTTATCTGACATTCTGGGGTTTTTAGTGAAACTGAATTATCACTGGGAATTAGGATTGGTAATTCATGGTATGCAACAGGAAAATACTGAAATTATTATTCATAGTCACCTGGAATGAAATACTAATGTGATTGGCCATTTTGTTGCAGATCAACAATGAAAGGTTAGCAATTTCTGTCTGAATTGGGGAAGTTCAAGAAAAACAGAGGCAAGCTCAGAATTTTCAATTCCTAGTTTAAAACATGATGAAGAAATAAAAAGATTTAATTACTATCCTGCAATAATTTTTTGACATTAGCCACACAAGTGACATACTTAAATCATATGCAAATCTGATGCCATGAGTTGCTGAGCAGGAGTTGTTGGGTTTGTTTGTTTGTTTGTTTGTTTGTTTTTTGCAGGAGCATCATTTGAATTTACAAATATGTCTTGGTATCCTACAGAAAAAGATTGAGCAGGTATTTGGAAACAGTAAAACTCCAGTCACTGGATTTGCAGAGACAGGATATTTTTTTCAGTCATTTTTAGGTAAATTCAATTGATACTAAATGCCCAACACCATCACCAGTTATGCAGCCTTACATCAGCTACTTGAGAAGTTGTACCTGGCATGCTGGGAACCCTATAATTGCCTCACTTGAAGTAGTGATCTTACAAAAGAGTTTTCCTCACATTGCTCCTATTCCTTTTTCACATGTAAGTATGTCAGATCTCAGAAAATCAAAGAGAACATCAAATGTTCCTTAAAATGAAATGAGGTTTTGTTTATTTCTTAAGTTGAATCATATGAAATTATCTCTGACCATTTTTTATCTAAAAATTAACATATGCATTAATAATACTTGTAAAAATGGCTAGTAAATAAAGATAGAACAGGTAGTATGGATTCTAGCCTTTGCTTGGCATAAATGTATTGATATAAGGATACTTTAGTTTCTGAATGTAGTGCAGCATTAATTTAAACAGCTGCTTACTAAGTTGATTGTCTGAAATCTCACTTTAATAATGATTCACACCAAAAGATATTTGGATGTCAAAAGTGCTGTGGCTTAATGTTGAGGAAAAAATTCAAACAGGCATACAGAAAATTTCTATAACCTGACTTCATACAACTTTTCTCATCTGAGAGAACACTGAAAATGAATCTTCAGTAAGGCACCAGGATTAGGGAATCACCAACATTCTTTCAAAACTCTGTAGTAGCTTTCCTTTGTAGGCTGGAGATAAGAGTAACAGAAACTACCATGGAAAATAGGCTCCCTGAATCAAAGAAGCAAATATATTGGTTGGCAGAGTCCAAATGGCAGCATCTAAACAAGGAATAAAAGTGAGAATGGGTATTATAATAGGTAGCATAACTAGAGAGGTAATCAGAAGATTGCACCAAAAGTACCATTGGTGATGTTGAATTGATTCTGGGGTACCCATAAAAGATACAGATAAGCAATGAACAATAGCTCTAGCATATCTACAAAACAATAGCTACAACCAAATCTAAATATGATAAAGAGAAGTTTGAATCATTACCATGATGAAGATCCATGCCCTACTCTAAAATATTTTGAATTATATGACCATAACTTTTCACTAAAATTATTCCACCTTGTCTTCTTCAAAGGCATGTATATCCAGGAGCGATGGTCTTTGAGGGAGAGTGACATGGGTAAAGACTATATCCTGGATTTGAGGTATTATTATTTTATAATGTAGGAAACCAAAATGGGCCTCCAATTCAAATAGATATCATGGAAGTCAGAAAATGAATGGAATTTGAATACAAGTCTATCTTGCAGTATACTCTGGGAGTGAGGATATGAAAACTCATCCACTCTGGATATTCTCATAGCTTGTGTGTTGTGTGTCACAGGGAATGTTCCTGTGTGTCAGAGGGAATGGTCCTGATGTTATAATGTACTTTACTAGTTTGTATGGCCTATGAGAAAGACAGAGAAATTTTGTAAAAATAGAAATATTATCATAAATGTAATTAAGTGATATAGCAGTGGAAGAAGCTTCTTTTGCTGTCTCTTATTTTTTGAAGCAAGTCAGCTTACATCCTTTCATGTGATTCACTACCACTGAGCTGGCTAGTGCTGTTTTTTTTTTTTTTTTTTTTTCTGTTCCGATAAACAGAGAACAACAGAAGCAGTTGACTTCAACCTGAAAGGGACAGGAACACAAGCTAATTACTTGTCATTAAGTCTACAACAACTATGTGGTTCCATTATAATTTAGTTCCATACTTTCTCTTATTTGCCTTTATATTGAAAACATCAAGATAATTTGTTTGATCTGAAGAACAAGGAGTAAAAAGCACCTTAGAAGTCTCATAATATCTATATACATTAGAAGGTGGGAAAGAAACATCAGACAAATGTGAATGTAGTTTTGGAGGGCCAGAAGTATTGAGCATGTCAAGATACTTCTAAAATGGAAATGGAGAGAGAGAGAGAAAGAAAGAAAAAGAAGAAAGAAAGAGGAAAGAAAGAAAAGAAAGAAAGAGAAAGAAAGAAGAAAGAAAGAAAGAAAGAAAGAAAGAAAGAAAGAAAGAAAGAAGAAAGAAAGAAAGAAAGAAAGAAAGAAAGAAAGAACAAAGAAAGAACAAAAGAAAGAAAGAAAGAATTTTCTGCCCTTTTTTTTTTTTTTTAATTTTCTGCCCTTGTACATGTCACAGAACAATTTCTAAGGCCTCCAATGAATACTGTATGCTAAACAAATCACGTTGTGTGTACTGATCTCTCTCAGGAGGGAAGGAGTGTGTGTTTTGGAAAAATTCCTAGAGGAGAATAATTCTCTCCATCACCTTATGGCATGGTGCAAGGAGTTCTGACCTTGAGCAGATCAAATATTGCTTGAAGTGTCTGTGGCAGGTCAGGATGCTGTCTGGAGACGGAAGCAATTTCTCAAAGGAGAGTCACAAAATATGCTTCTATGGTTTTATAGCATATCAACTCCATATTTGGAGCCTTAATATTTTCCTATTAAGAAACAGCTCTTACACTGTGATTGAGATGATCTGATCATCAGACGGTGAAACAGAACCCATGCAAACTGACCCCTTATCATGTTACCTGGCCTAATAAATCATGAAGCTGACTATGTGCAACATGATCCCCTCTTCATTGGAAGTATATTCAAGATCAGATGTAAGTTCCTGAAAACACAAATAATGTACATGAGCATGTGGCTTATTCACCTAGCTCCCTTGTTTCCATAGTAGTTCCACATTTCCTTCATCTACATACCCATGGAATTGTTACATTTAGTTTCCTAAGGAAGGGGGAGAGATTTGGTTAGTAGGTGGTTCCATGTGACATTCTTGCTAGTACTAAGTAGAAGTAATCAGCTACATAACATTATAGCCACCTCAGGTATGCTCTAGGTAAAAATTTGTGTGAACATCCTTATAATGAGAAGAATTTTTATTTATTTTTATTTTTAAAAGATTTTATTTATTTATTTATTCATAAGAGACACAGAGACAGAAACAGAGACATAGGCAGAGGGAGAAGTAGACTCCCTATGGGGAGCGATGCAGGACTCGATCCTGGGACCCCGGGATCACAACCTGAGCCAAAGGCAGATGCTCAACCACTGAGCCACCCAGGTGTCCTGAGAAGAATTTTTAGATCTTAAGGTAAGGATAGTAAGCCTTTTTCTATACATTTTTTATATAGGCCGAATACAAATTGATATCTATAAACCACTTAATTTAAACTTGGCTTTAAACTTGAAAAATAGATGTCTTCAATGAAGATTTAAGCTTTGTTTACATTAATATTTAGAGATGTGTGGCATGGGAAGAAGGCCATATAACTGAGCAAATGCTGTTCAAAGCTGATTCATGTAGTTTATGAGACAATTTAGCAATAGTTACATGAAAAAGAGTAAGCCAATGAAAGAATTATTCATTCTAGAGAAAATAGTGTGCAGGGAATAAAATGCAAGTATAAACTGTACGTGGATCAGAAAACTCAAAGTCCTTTAATGATTTTCTTACCAAATAGACCTATAGATTCAAATAAACCCAGAAGACATTTTTGTAGCATTTGACAAGTTGATTCTAATTTTTAGGAAAATGAGAATGGTGTAGAAGATACAAAACAGTATTGGAAAGGAATAAATTCAGATGATGTACATAGCTTAAGTGCAAGTAATATAAAGCCAATGGAATAAATAAAAGTACCAACTGTAAAAATAGGAGAATTCAGTTAATACACAGAAAATCTTAACGATAGCAATAAACTTCTTATCAAGTCATGGATTCAAGTATATTAGGCCCTAAAAAGAGCTTCTGCAAATTTCAAATGACTTAAATCATTCAAAAATTTTTCCGAGTGTGAAAGAATTAAACTAGAAAATAGTAGCGATATATATATATATATATATATATATATATATATATATATATATATAATCTCTGTCTGGAATTCAAAGAATTAAACTTTAAGTAATGTATAATTTTCAGAGACAGCCAAATTTTGGAAATGAATTATAAAAAATCTGGCATGTCAAAATAGGTAGTTGCTGCTAAAGTAGTACCCAAAGGAATAGTTATTGCATTAAATGCATATGAATAATAAAAATCCTTAAATTCAATGATTTCAGCTTGGTTCTCAAAAGAACTGGAAACCTTACACCAAGCATAACTCAGAAATATGGAAGTGATGTCAGCATTCATGGTGACAAGACATGCCTCGTTTTTGTCCCTCCTTTAACAACTAAAATTTGACATCCATTCACAAGTCAAAGTGCCTCTTTGAGAGTTGTGGGTTCCAGCTTCCAGGGCCAGGGGCCCCGGGAGGCATCTCACCCAGCTATGCAATGGGTAACAGGCAGAGAGACCTCAGTCTAGACTGCGGTATAGGCAGGGCCCTGTGACCTGGCTTCAGCTCCTCTTGGACAGATCTGGGAACACGTGGAAAAGGCTAACTTGGGCAGACACCCACAGACTAGAGCTCTGTAGAAGTCCAGGTATTCAGAAGAAGAGACATGTTAGAACACTCTGCCGGAGTGTGTGTGTGTGCACACGCACATGTGCGCAACACATACACACACATATATATCTGTACATATATGTATATATGAGTTTGGGTGCATTGAAATGGGTAAGAGGAACTTTGCCAGCATCGCCATTCTTCCTGGGGTGGCTCACCTTCCAGCTGAAGGAGACCAGCAAGTCCCACTGCAGAGGAAAGAGAGGTGTGTGCCTGCCTTCTCCACTATTTAGGATGCTGCCGAAGACACTTAGATGGCATCTTCTTCCCCTAGAAGGCTGTTTTGTCTACACTGAAAATCTGTTGTTTAGTGTAGCCACTTTCAATAATGATCTGAGCTAGATCTTCTGGATAATTTGCTGCAGCTTCAACATCAGCACTTGCTGCTTCACCTTGTCATTTTATATTATAGAGATGGCTTCTTTCCTGAAGCCTCAGTAACCAGCCTCTTCTAGCTTCAAACTGTTCTCCTGCCGCTTCCCTACCTCTCTCAGGCTTCACAGAATTAAATAAAGTTAGGGCCTTGTTCTGGATTAGGCTCTGGTTTAAAGAAATGTTGTTGCTGGTTTGATCTTCTATTGAGATCGCTCAAACTTTCTCCACATCAGCATTAAGGTTTTTTCACTTTTTTTTTTTTTTAATCATTTGTGTGTTCACTGGAGTATAATTTTTAATTTCCTTCGGGAAATTTTCCTCTGCAATCACAAGTTGGCTAACTGATTTAAGAGGATTAGCCTTGGCCTATCTCAGCTTTTGACATGCCTTTCTCATTAAGCTTAATCATTTTTAGCTTTTGACTTAAAGTGAGTTACATGTGACTCTTCCTTTCACTTGAACATTTACAGGCAATTGTAGAGTTATTAATTGATCTAATTTCAATATTGTGTCTCAGGGAGTAGGGAAACCTGAAGAGAGGGAGAGATATGGGGTTAGCAATTATTGGAGTTGTCAAAACACATACCACATTTATTAATTAAATTTGCTGTCTTATATGAGTGTGGTTCATGGCACCCCAATTACAATAGCAACATCAAAGATCACTGATCACAGATCATCAAAATAACAAATATAATAATAAAAAAACAGTTTGAAATATTGTGAGAATTACCAATATGTGATGCAGAGACACAGTGAGTAAATGCTGTTGGAAAAAAGGCACTGATAAGCTTCCTCAATGTCGGGTTGCCACGAATCTGAATTTGTAAAAGGAAAGAGAGAGAAAGAGATAGAGAATAATATTTGCAAAGTGCAGTAAAACAGTAAAATGAGGTATGCCTGTATTGAATAATTTTTGATGAATTAACATCTTAAAAATAACTTGATCTTGTCTTTAATGAAAAATTCAGAGAATTTTAATGGAATAGATGACTTTGAAAAACACAAATGATTAAAATTATGAAAGAAAATCTGTACAGATATATTTATGTTAAATTGATTAGTAATTAGGGGATCCCTGGGTGGCTCAACAGTTTAGCATCTGCCTTCCACCCAGGACGGCTCCTGGGGTTCTGGGATCAAGTCCCACATCAGGCTCCCTGCAAGGAGCCTGCTTTTCCCTCTGTCTCTGCCTCTCTGTCTTTCTGTGTCTCTCATGAATAAATAAAATCTTTTTAAAAAATTGATTAGTAATTAATATATTTCCATGATTATTTTCTTATGTATATACTATCTATCAAATTTACTAGCATAATTTTATTATCCTTTTAAATTCTGTAAGCTATTTAGTAACAACCTTTTTTTTTTTTTTCTGATATAGATAAATGGTCTTCTCTTTCTCTCTCCTCTGTCTTCATCAGTTGCATCCAAAGATTGGTGTGGCTTCTTGATGAATTGACACTTTTGTCATTATAAAATGTCCTCTATCACTAATAAAACATCACTTGTTTGATAATATAGCCAGTCCGCCCTCCTCTTAGTTAATTTCTACTTACCTGATATACCTTGTTCCATCCTTTAACTTTTAATCCACCTTTCTCTTGTTATATAAAGTACATTTCCTTTAGCAGGATATAATTGATTTTTTTAAAAAATACAGTCTGACAACCTCTGCCTTATAATTCGTGTGTCTAACCTACTTATATTTAATGCAGTCACCAACATGGTTGGGTTTAAATATATCACCCTATTCTTTGTTTTTGTCTATTACCCCCCACACTGCTCTTTATTTTTCCCACTTCCTCATCTTCTTTGGCATTAATTGACAATTCAGAGAAGAACCAAATTTTGTCTAGTCATATGATATTTCATTCTTTTTTGTAACAGCTGTCATGTGTTGATCCAGATCTTCCCCCAGAATGCTGACCTTGAAATTGCTCTTCTTTGATACTGTGGAATTATTGCCTAAGCAAAATTTGAGTCATCACACCTATAAATCTTGCTCATAGACAGTTTTCAACCAACTCCTCGGGAGTTCCACACTTCCAATTTTTGGATATAACATGAGAAAGGAGGTCAGAAGGAGGTCTTATGATTATACAAGTTTATATTCCCATTGATATTTCATTGCTTTTTCATATTCCTTTTATAATACCTTTTAAGTCATAAACAAAATATTAAGACTATAATTTAAGACACTATTAAAATTCATTTCATACTTTTAGTAAGTGTTTAAAAGTCCTTAGTAATGATCCAAATGACTAAAATTTGTATATGTTAAATTTATGTTGTAAGTAATGTTAAGGAACATTTGAGTGCTAAAGAGTATATTGTACTCTAAAAAATAAAAGGCATTCAGCTGAATCATAGCTTGATTTAAGATTTAACTTAAATTTTGACTTGGGTAATAAATAAACATGATTTAAAGGAATCAAATCTCCTTTATAGTAGAACACATTATGGTTAGTATGTTGAAGTTGGTGGCTATAAATGTATTTTTAGTCCCAAAAGACTATTATTACTTAAATTTCTTTTTAAAAGATGATGCTACACATGAAGAATTATTCAGTGTTATAGGACTTACTTTACAGTTGTCAGTTCTTCCTTTACATTGGGCTTGTTATGGCTCTTTGCTATTCCTCTGTTTTCTTTTATTCTATTCATTCTGCTCATAATATTCTCGCTCTCTGAAACCTTTAATTATGTAATTTTATTTGAAAAAGGGTTATTGTTTGTGTCCTAAGGTGTCTTGGTGCCTGGAGGAAGCTTACTACCCCATACAATATAGGAGGCTCCAGGCTTCCTTCAGTTGGCCTGGTGTTACCAATTAATCAGTTGCATGTTTATACCAAGGCTAGTAGTACAGTGAAAGAAATATAGTGTAGACTTCTGTTTCAGGAATATTTAGATTTGTATGCCAAATATACAATTAAAATGAAATCATTCAATGTCTTTTATATTTAGTCCTTTCTTTCATTTTTTAATCAGGCTTACATTGCACCATCTCAAAGAATTTTGGTGAAATTTGACGATATAATTCATATAAAGCTGAGTGGAATGCTATAAATTTTGTAGGTCTTCAGTAAATGACAACTACTTTTATTATTTTATGTATTCCAAACATGTGTTTTTCACATTCCATAATATCTGAAGCTGAAATGGCTATTATAATTGATGTTTATTTTGCACCTTGAAGTGATACTATTAATGCTAAATATAGTAAAAAGGCCAGGATTATCAGCATGTGTTAAGTACCATATCATTCTAAATACTCTTTCAAATCTGTCAAAGAATTATTTTAATAATTACAAAACAGAAATTTGGACAAGATTGTATTATAGTTAAATTGACTATTTCTTATTTAGCGGTACATAAAATAATGGTGTGAATTACATTTGATGGCAACTTACATTAGATGAAACACAGTTTTACTAATACCAATTATACTACAATGTACAAAATACCTCTCCTTCTATCAGGAATTACTATGTTTAGTAAGCTATTAAAGAAAACCAATTGTATCTATTAGTATGCTGAGCTTTGACTGATAATTTATCATAGTGACTAGAGCCACTGAAATCTCTACTGAAATCCCCCTTCCTGTGTTTCATAGCTAGGTAACTTTGGGCATTGTACTTTACTTCTGTGCCTCACTTTTTGGTCTGTTAGAAAATGGATAATAATTTTACTCGCCATAAAGGTTCATGATAAGATTTAATAAATGAACCTATGAATAGGAAGAGGAATAGTTAATATCTCATGTTTACTGCCCAACAAATGTTAGTAGTGATATATGTCATCCATTAGTGTAGTGATTTTATTTTTTTTTAAGATTTTATTTATTTATTCATGAGACACACACACACAGAGAATGAGAGAGAGAGAGAGAGAGAGAGAGAGAGAGGCAGAGAGAGAAGCAAGCTCCATGTAGGGAGCCTGATGTGGGATTGGATCCCGGGGTCTCAGGATCATGCCCTGGGCTGAAGGCAGATGCCCAACTGTTGAACCACCCAGGTGTCCTTAGGGTGTCCTTAGTGGTTTTAAATACAGTTTCTCTTAAACGTTATCTTCTGTCCATATTGGATAAAACTCTGATGCCTTAATATTAACCTTGAGAAATAAGCTTTTATACTTGTATTCTGTTGCAAGTGTTTGGTCAATATTCAATGACACACTGAATAATGTGTCATTCCTCAGTACAGTGGAATCAAAAGAAGGTAACTGACTGGATAAAAAGATAATTGTGTACTAGGAAAAATATTTGGTTAATGCTTGAATATATTACTAGCATGCCTTTGAACTATACTCTCTAAAAGATGCATATAATTGTATTAAAATAATATTCTGCTTCATTAATTAAAGATGAAACTTTGAGATTTCATTTGAATAAAATATTTTATATAATGTATCAGGAAAAGAGTATTAAATATGTGCTCCATCCCTGCAAAGTTTCTATTTTAAGTTTTACTTTTTAAGGGGAAAAGAATACATGAAAGAGGCAGATTCCAAACTTATGTTTCTTTAGTTTGTCCATAGGTTAGTAAATGTGACAAGTCTGATTTAGGCTATTATTACTGAAATAAAATGGAATAATGCATGTTTTGATTTATAAAGTAGGCAAAAACCATGCATTTTAAGAATATTTTGAAGGAGATTTATATTGTTATAAGTATTTTAGTAGTTAATATGCATCTGTAAAAAATAAAGAATAGTACAGTGTAGTGAAAATCAATGTTGCATCCTGGTTAAAAGGACTTCCAGACCATCCCTGTTTTTGTGGTTTTACCTAAGCAAAGAAAGTGCATCATGTCATAACTGTTTTGATAGGACTATTGTAATGTATTAGATGTTTTTGACAAAGTCCTTTTAATAATGTAAAACACAGTATTTATTACCAAAGAGTCAGTACAAGTATCTCTGACACATTGTTCCTGAGACTTGTTCTTTCCTGAATTTTAATCCATGCAATGACCTAAAGAAATTAGGTTATAATATAAATGAGTAAATGATATAAAACTGCAAGAACACAAAAAATATTTTGTATTAGTTTTACAGATAAATATATATTTAATATAACAAGAGAGAAATATGCACACAGCTATAAATATAGTAATTATAATTGTTGGCTGAATCTGATGAAAATCTATTGGTCAGAGATCAGGTTTAGAGAAACTATTTACATGGGCACCAGCATGAAAATAAATGGGCTCCAGCCATTTCCTCCCATGCTTGTATTTGTCCAATCTAGATTTAGAATCCTGAGGAAATGAGCTGATAAGTCTAGCTTGGGTCTCCCATGACACCTAGTTTAAAGAATCACAAATTCTATATAAGTAGATGAGTCTATGCCCCAAAGTTAACTGGGGTTTTCTATAGGAAGAGGAAAGAGACATGAGCTAAGAAAACAAGCAAGCAACAAAAATAGCAAAATACCACTGAAATTCCTCAGCTTGACCACAAATTAAAAGCACAAATAGAATGAATGATAGATAAAACAATCCAGCCAAAGTAAAAATAAACAGAAACCCACCACCATAATCAACAGATAGAAGATTAATAATTATATAGTGTACAAGGGTTTTCTCAATTCAGAAAAGCAAACAAACTGCCAACAAGAAATGTGAAAAAACACGAAGTTCAAAACTAAGGCATTGTGTTGTTCTTTTTGTATTCTTTCTGAGTCAATGGCCTCACTTCTTACTTCAGTAAGAAAAGGATTCTCAACATCCTAAAACCAGAGCATTAAACTAACCTACATCCCCACAGATCCTTTTCTCCTGCTGTCCTTTTAAATGTCGCATCTAACAGAAGGTAACTCCTATACCATCTTGATTCTTTACTCTGTCGATATCTCTACTTCCCCCTTACCTTTATCATTTCCTTCTGTCAGTGTTTAATCAACACTGAAATATATTTAAATAGTGAGACTTCTGGAAGGTTGAATGACATAGTAAGCCCTCCAAACTAGACTTACCAACCAAAAGCATGAACAGAATAATAATAGGAGAGAAAAACTACAGAAACTGAGAAATAGTGCTAACTACATATTATAAACTCTAAGACATTTTTGTCAATTAGAGTGGAGACTGGATAATGAAAGGATGACACTAGGAGCCAAAACTTAATTCTCATCTCCAAAAATAATTAATAAAGGATTTTGCATAATAAGCCTTGTCAAAACCAACAAATACAACATAATTTAGCAGAATGGTTGGAGTGATTGGCCCACTCCTGGCAGTTAAACACGCACTCTGAATGGAGATTTTTTTTTTTCCACTCTGGTTACACAACAATCTTTGGTCATAATGATGGGATATGATGAAAAATTTGCAACAAATTTTCTCTGATCTCACTTGCTAAGAAACAGGATGTTCATTTTCTAGAATTACACAACAGAAGATGTCATTAAAAAGAATAATAAAACATGGATAAGGTCTGGAGGAAAGATCAGGCTGTGGGAGAGATAACTGTCATTGGATATATATTTTCTTACCCTGAGATAATTGTCGGATACATGATAGCATAAATGCTAAATAAGTAAACATAACTCCTTTTGGGTCTATTAGATAAAAAGTAAAACTTGTTTCTACTGTTTGGTAGGGCTATCTGTAGTTTATCACTTGCAAAATGCAGTGCAGAATAAAACCTAAAAATCTAAGTAGGCCATTAACTCTCTTGAATCTCTATTTAATTATTATGACTTCATATTATAATTTGACAATTTCCCCCTCCATTCCAATTTTATTGCTAATTCTTAAAGTGTGACTGAAAAATTTGGTCTTTGAATAATTTTAGAAATAGATACTTGATGAGTAGTAGAAAAGTCAAAAGACATCAATTGGGGCAAATGTCTTTGAGATAGTCCACCTTGTTAACTTTTGGATGATTTAAATATTGAAACCCCTGTAACCTAAACTTTGACAGATATTTTTTTTTCTTATTAGAAATTGATTGATTGTTTGGCCTATTTTCCAGCTTTATTGAGATATATTTGACAAATAAAATTGTACATAAAGTATACAATGTGATGATTTGATATAAGTATACTGTGTTCACCTCAAACAAATTAATTAACATATCCATCATCTGTTATAATTACTTTCTTTTTCCCCCTATGTGGTTAGAATGCTCAAAATCTACTTTCTTAGCAACCTTCAAGTATGCAATATATATTATTAACAGTGGTCACCATGCTGCACATTAGATCCTCAGAATTTACCCATCTTATCACTGGAAAGTTGTACCCTTTAACCAATATTTCCCGGTTACCTCTACTCTCCAGCATCTGGCAACCACCATTCTAGACTCTTTGCTTCTGAGTTTAACTTTTTTTTTGTAGATTCTGTATATAATATTTCTAGTAATAAGTATTGTCGTAACTTTACATCTTATGTTTTGGTTAGTCATTTCAATGGGAACGTGGGAAGCACAAATTCAAAGATTGTTATTTATCATTTACTACAAAAATAGTCTTTTCAAAAGTAATGTTTGACTCTTTTATTTTCAAATACCATATCCTTATAATCTTTCATGTTATTAGTTTTCAGATCTTATTTTATTTCCTTTAGTTATCTTTAACTTTTGATTTATCAATTGATTATTATAATTTCAAATTTAAGAATGTTCTTTGTAATAAATTAAGCAGTACAGATTGTATACAAATGGAAAAACAATAATCTCTCTCATACTTTCCCCAGTACCACTCCTTAGACTATGTAGATTTACATAAAATATGTAGAGATAAGTGATATATACATTATAGAAGTTATGTATATTCAGAAACAAATATTTTGTTAGATTATTACATGTATATGCATAAAAGTATGCTATGTAGTCATTCATAACTTCTCAAGGCCTATCCAGAAAAAATATATGTATGTATATGCATATGAGTGTTTCTGTGAGTGTGTGTAGACAAAGAGAGACAAATGAAAGTGGGTCAGAGCAAGAGAGAGAGACAAAGAGAAAGAGAGATTTTCTTTTTTAAAGATATTGGAATATACTATACTGATTACTTTGCAACATTTTAAACTTGATATATCATAGATCTCTTTCTGATATAATATGTGCTGATCTAATTCAATCTTTTTAATAGTAGCATAATGTATAAAGATAAGAATAAAGGGGATCCCTGGGTGGCTCAGCGGTTCAGCGCCTGCCTTTGGCCCAGGGCGTGGTCCTGGAGACCCGGAACCGAGTCCCGCATCGGACTCCCTGCATGGAGCTTGCTTCTCCCTCTGCCTGTGTCTCTGTCTCTGTCTCTGTCTCTCTCTATCATGACTAAATAAATAAAATCTTTTAAAAAATAAGAATAAATTATAAAATACATATTATTTTTCTGTAATAAACGTGAAGTTGTTAATAATTTTTGTTTTGTGTTACTATAACAAATGTTGCTACGATAAATATCTTGCCCATGTATCTTTATAAATATTGCTTTTATTTTGGCAGGATATAGGCTTCAAGGTGTAATTATGGAATAGAAGTTTAGGTACATTTAAAATTTAAATAGTAATAACATGAAAATTTTATAAATCTATAATTTACTTCCTTAACAGAAATGACTGTGTGTAACCATTTCTCCACATCTTTGCAATCGCTGCGTTTCACCAGCCTGCTTACTGAGCCCATCCAATAGTTGAAAATGGCATCTCACTGTAATATGTTTTTAGACAGCATCACAGACAATACCAGTTCTATTCTTTCTAGATATCCCTTGCAATATCAGAAAGAAAAGTAAAGGATTAAAGCACGTAATGGTGTAGAGCTGTATGGCAGAAGAGAGTAAAGGCTCAGGTATTATAATTGTGGATTTAGGTACCAATTTAGGTACCTCAAAAAGACAGAGAAACAAGACCATACCTCGCTTAGGGGGCTATGGTCTGAATGACTGTGCCCCACCTGGACCTCCCAATTTTTATGTTGAAAACCTAATGCCTAAGGTGACAAAATAAGGAGTTGGGCTTTTGCAAATGATTAGGTCATGATGGTGAAGTTCTTATGAATGCATAATACCCTTATATAAAAGGCTCCAGAGAGCTAGCTCACCCATTCCACTGTGGGAGGACATGAAAAGACCTGAATTGGGGCCCTCGTTTTTTTTTGTTTTTTTTTTTTTACCGTGCAGGATATTTATTAAGGAATATTCATGCTATCAGTATCTGAGGAAGCAGGATTGGTCAGAGGAAAAAGTTGAGCTATTAGGTAGGTTCAACAGTTTTAGTCACTCTACATAAAGCTGTGACTAGAAAGTTCATTCTTGTTCCAAGTTGAACCAACATTCAGTTTTGCATTGAACTCGCATAAGAATTTGCACAGTGCTATCAAGGAGGAGTTTTATTTTGAATTAAAAAAAATCACATTTTGGAGAAAGTCTCATTTTTGGTGAAAGAAAACCACATCCTGATCTCAGACTTCCACCCCTAGAATTGTGAGAAATAAATTTGTGTTATTTTTAAGCTATCTAGTCTGTAGTATTTTGTTATAGCCACCCAAGACTTAAGGCAATTTCATCTTCACAAAGAAATGAAACAGGAAACCTCCTGTTGATACAAAAGCAAAATTTCATGGCCATTAATTCAAGGGAAACATTCATTTTCTGGTATGAAGTTGAAGATGAGAAGCTAATTGTCAATCTGAGTGTGCCAACTAAATGATTACATTTTGCATTAAATATACAATGAGTGTTCTTTATGCTTCTTAACAAAACCATCCTGTGTCCCATGCGTACACTTAAAATAATTTAAAAATAACCTAAGTACCGAAGAAATTAATTTAAATGGGTTATTCCGACAGTGCCATCTGCTGATACCATACTGAGGAATTGAATAGGAGGAAAATGTATAAGATTCATTGATTTTTCTGATATATGAGAATTTATGATATATTCCCAAGAAAGCAAGAACACATTTGGGAACTTATCTGTTCTACAATTGAGATTCCCAAACAAATCTATTTTGAGGAGTTTTATTTTGAATTAAAAAATCACATTTTGGAGAAAGTCTCATTTTTGGTGAAAGAAAACCACATTTTCCCACTATAATATCATTTACCTGTCACACAATAGCCACACAATCTCCTAAGATTATCTTCAGGACAGCTCTGGTGGCTCAGCAGTTTAGTGCTGCCTTTAGCCCAGGGCTTGATCCTGGGGTCCCGGGATCGAGTCCCACGTCAGGCTCCCTGCATGGAGCCTACTTCTCCCTCTGCCTTTCTCTTTCGTTCTCTCTCTCCGTGTCTCTCATGAATAAATAAATAAAATCTTTAAAATAAAATTATCTTCAATGTTTTATTTCACTAATATTTCTATGTGTACATTAAACAATTATAGTTTCCACAAGTTAGCTGGAAAGAAGAGAATAAAAATAATTCCAACATGAATGTAATGTAACATTTAATTGGAGAGATGAGTCAGATGAATCTGAAATGGGAAAAATGATAATTTAGAGATTAAAAAGCAAAATATAAGTGTCAAGTGAATTTAAAGTGGATGTGTATTAAACTAATCAGAGAAATTCATATCCAGGCGTGCATATGTACTCATACTAAAGAAGATAGGAGAATCCCAAGAGTTAATATTGCATGCTAATTATACAATGATACACAAACGAGGAAGACCCCAGTTGATTTCATGATAAATCTCTGGAGCCAGCATGCAGATGTTACTCTCCATTGATCAGCTCAAGTCCTATTGGATAGAGAGACCAAGGAATTACATATCTATGAAATGTTATCTGTCCTCATTTATATTTGGCTAACCAATGCTTAAAATTCCACTTTTTTTTATACTTTGACATAGCCTTTGCTTAGTGTTAAACCACAAATATTTCAAGAAGATGAAACACTGTAACAGTTATTTCGATCTACATAAATAAATTAGAATATGAATTTTGTCAGAGGAGACTAGAGAGCACATAAAAGTGATGGATATGGAGGTTATTTGTATCCGAAGGTGCTTCGAATACTGACTTTATTTTTTAAAAAATAAACTGAAAGGATATACTTTAGAAAATTAAACAAGCTCCACTTAAATTCAAGAAT
The DNA here is from genome assembly GCF_003254725.2 of Canis lupus dingo. Taxonomy (NCBI): domain Eukaryota; kingdom Metazoa; phylum Chordata; class Mammalia; order Carnivora; family Canidae; genus Canis; species Canis lupus. The sequence continues at coordinate 45,693,180 of NC_064248.1, forward strand.
TTTTAAATGAGACTCAAAGAGTAGCTTATGAATGAACATTCCACATAATTGTGATTAAATATATGTTCTAGAAAGAGATTCCTTATTCTCCATCCATTGACTGAGAGGCTTCTGATAAAGGAAGATTAAGAACCCCTGGAGTGTCTGGGTGGCTCTGCTAGTTATGCATCTGCCTTCTGCTGATCCCAGGGTCCTGGGATGAAGCCCCTGTCCCCATCAGCTCCCTGCTCAGCGGGGATTCTGCTTCTTCCTCTGCCCATCCCCATTGTTTGTACCTGCTCTCTCTCTCAAATAAATAAATAAAATCTTTAAATGAAAAATAGCCACTGGCTAGAGGGTTTTCAAGAATCAAAATGTTACGTTGAGTTTTACTCAAAAATATAAAGCCTTACATGTGAAATACCATCAAAGTATAATTTTTAAATGTTAAAGATGCTAAAAATTACTTTATAAAAACATAGAATGAACATATTTATTGTCTCATTAATGAGAGAACCAGTAACATAGTAAACAAGTGACAGGAATGTGAGATGAAGTTACAGATTACATTAGGAAACACATTTCAAGTTGGAGACATATCTGGTTAATCCACTGCCAGCAAAGATAGCAATAATCTACAAAACTGCTTTTCTACCTGACAAAAATTATTTATATTTCTGCAGGACTTGATGTACAAGCAAATATGCAAACACATAGAATGAGAGTACTCAATTGATAATAAACATTAAAGTGAACTGAAATTTCATTTCCCTAGATAATTAAGTAGATATTTTAAATAATGCTTAAATAGAAAATTCAACAATGCCAAGTATAAAAGTAGTACTGGTTATTGCAAATTTCAGTAGGTTCTTTTAACAACAACAATATTTTCTTTGATTCTCTTTAATAAAAAAATATACTCTGATTGGACAACGTTTAGTCTAAACAAAACTTACTGCATACATTATTTTTAAGAACATAGCTTATTTTATTGATTTAAGTAAAATTATTTTCACACTATAACATTGTCTTCTTTAGGTTGAGCTGCTTATATATTTATATTCACTATGTATCACCCAGCATCAGCAAACTTGATCCCATTAATTGGACACCTGTTTAGGAATAAAGTTTTATTGGAACACAACCATGACCATTCCTTTACATATCGTCTGTAACTACCTTGGAGTCATCAAGATTAGATTCCAAAGTTGCAACAGAAATTGCAGGCATACATACATACCTAAAAGACCTATTATCTAGGCCTTGGGAAGACATTCACCAATCTCTAAAAGAATAGATCTATGAGACTTTACAGATTAAAATTTGGAACTTATTCAATTAAAAAATAAAGCAATACCTAAAACTTTCTACCAAAACTGTGAAGGAAAAAAAAAAGCAATTCAGACATTTTGAGAAGAAGGAAACTTGTTGTCAGCTTTAGATGACTCTTTACAAACTCTATCTCACATAGAACCTCATAGAACATATGATCATGGGGTTATTTGGGCTCAGGTTCTGATTCTAAATTGTTCAGTTTTAGATACTCAATTATTTTTGGTATTACATCCAGACAGTTTTCTAAGTAGAAAAAACAGGTTTTACCCTTGCTTCATATTTCTTGTTCTATACCATAACTACTCTCTAGAACCAGATCAAAAGGTCTAAAACATAGTTTTGTCACTTAGAGTTTCTGAACTTCAGCAAACTATTCACTTTTTTAAAAATTCAGTTTAGTAAGCTACATGTTATGAATTAGATGTTTATATAAAGCATTACTGTGATGTTTACAATTTAAAAGTAAAGCACTTATACAGTGAATCACAGGAAAAAGTGATGAATGCTCCTTATTCATGGTTTTTATTTAATTATCCTGTCAAATGTGAATACCATAACATCTATTAAAAACATCTGTTAAATATCTTGAAGTTTCTGAATCTTAAATCTCAGAGATACTGCCTTACATAAAGGATCACCTTGTTTGCTTGGGTTGCTATAATTTTTTTTAGAAACTCAATCCTATAATATTTTTAAAATATCTACAATCTATTGTCTACTCTGTAGACATAATATTTTAAATACATATATTTCTTGAAAAATACCTTAACATATTTGCCTAATGGTCTTCACTAATTCTTATTGTTCCTGAGATAATAGCCAAAGAATTGAATATGCTTATAAAACTGCTCAATTATATAAATTACTTCTCCAATGTATATTTCTAATTCTTTAGGAGTTGCTTCTTAAAACTCTCAAATTTCCACATTGTATAATTAGCCAGATTCTTTTTCTAGTCCATAGCACTTTTCAAAGTTACTAAAAACCATGTGAGTTTCTATAAACTGAGCTTTGCTTTTTGAAAAAATACAGGCTTTGAGAAGCTTGGTAAATCTGGAAGTCTGTGCCTCTGTTTTTTTCTCCTTGGTGTTATGTCCAGTTATGTCACATTTGAGTCTCAGGGTCTTTTAAGTAATGAGTTTAATTCTAATTAGCTAGATGCCTGGAGAAACACATTCTATCATTTTCGGTGGTCATATCTATATCATAGCTAATAAATCCTAGTAAAATATACTTTACTTGACAGATGGAACCATTTTTGGAGGAATATGAACCAGATAAATTTTGATTTAACTAAATGACGAATTTTCTTGCTTTGACAGTGACATGGATCAGATAACCAACAGATAAAAGACTTTTAAAAATCACTTTGATGTTGCTAATACAAACAAATGTAGAGTCTTTTTTTTTTTTTAAATATATTCCCTCTCACTCATTCAATACGTCTAATTAATCACTAATCCTTTTCAAGTTGTCCTCAATGTACCTCATCTTTACTCAGGTCTTCTCATTCCTCTGCTGGTTGGGCCTTCCCATCTCCTTTTTTGGCTGTTCTTTAAATAGTTATTTACAAAAGAAAGAGAGTGATTGTTTTTGTTTAAAATGCAGATCCAAAATTTTTTTAAATAAAAAATAAATAAAATAAAATAAAATAAAATAAAATAAAATAATAAATAAATAAATAAATAAATAAATAATAAAATGCAGATCCAAACATATGATTCTCCTTCTTAAAACCTTCCAATGGTCCTCAACCATACATATAACAAATCCCACATTCTTAATTTGACCAGTAAAACCTGGCATGTTCTGACCTATATATTCTCCAGATTGAGCTGAAGCCCCATTAGCCTTTACAGTAATTCAGTCATATCAGACTCACACGCTCCCATAACCATCACACTTTTTTCTTCAGAGCTTTCAAATTGTGCTTCTGATCTAGAATCCTCCTCAACCCAAACACATGCTTCCTGCCCAATTCATACCCATCCTTCTAGACTCAGCTTAAATGTCATTTCATCAGGAAAGTTTTTTTCTGAATCCCTATTCTAAATTATTCCTAGTGGGATCCCTGGGTGGCTCAGGGAGTGAGCAGTCTGCCTTCCACTCAAGGTGTGATCCTGGGATCCGGGATCAAGTCATGCATTGGGCTCCTTGCAGGAAGCCTGATTCTCCCTCTGCCTGTCTCTGCCTCTCTCTCTCTCTCTCTCTCTCTCTCTCTGTCTCTCATGAATAAATAAATAAAAATCTTTTAAAAAATTAAAAAATATATTATGTCCACTTGTAATACCCTCTTAAAGTACATTGCATATTTTAGCACTTTATTATGATGTTTTGTTATATATTTCTTTAACACTCTAAAAAAATTAAAACCTAATTTTTTCCACTGGAGAATAAGCTCAATAAAAGAGATCAGGTGCCCTATTTCTATTTCATTATATGGTGCAAATTAGACTAACAATTATGATCTATATAATTAGTGTATATTGGGAGCTGGAGAACTTTACAAATGACCTTAAGCTCATCTTAAGTAGGCTGTATGTTACTTTCAGATTGAGACTGTGACGTTGTGATTTATAATAAGACTTATGTATTGGTCTCTGCCCATGGCTGGTGACATGGGCTCCTGAAACCCCTGTATTTTCTTAAGTGATAAGAACATGAAGGACATCTCTTGTTCTAATATTTGGTCTTCGACTTGTCCCTGGCACAGGCCTCCTGAAACCCTTGTAATTTCCTGGATGATTAGAGTGTCTTTTATTCTAATGAGGTGACTCTTGGTAGGATCCTAATGGCTCCTGGATAGATTGGTCACAGACAAGAAAAAGCCACAACTGGGAATTTTTAGCCCCATGCCCCATTTTCTTGAGAAGAGAGAAAGACTGAAAATGGAATTCATGATTGATCATGCCTACATGAGAAAGCTTCCATAAAATCCCAAAAGCAGAGTTCTGAGAGCTTTCAGTTTGGTGAACATATCCATACCAGTTGGGTGAAAGACTCAGACATCACAGAGACAGGATGTCCTGTGCTTAGGACCCTCTCATACCTCACCCTATGTATCTGTTGATCTGGCTGTTCATCTGGGTCCTTTATCATGTCCTTTAATAAATTGGTAAGCCCAAGTAAATGTTGCCTTGAGTGCTGTGAATCACTGTAACATGTTAATTGAACCTGAATAGGGGAACCTCTGTGGTAAACTCCAATTGGAGATTATATTTATAGTCAAATTGGACCGAAGTTGTCGATAAGTTGGAGACCTAACTTGAGGTTGGCATTTGAAGTAGAGTAAGAGTAGTCTTGAATGACTGAACCCTTAACCTGTGGGACCTGACATTCTCTCTAGGTAGATAGTGTCAGAGCTGAGTTGAAATGTAAGACATCCAGCTAGTATCACAAAGAATTGCTTGATGTGGGGAAAAACCTCCACACATTTGGTGACCAGAAGTGTCGGAAGTGAAGTGTTCTTTGTGAGTCTGCTTATATTTTAAGTAGTAAAGGAGATGCACAAGGAAGAAACACACAGTAAGGAAAGCTAGGTTTTTCCCTATAGAGGAACTACAAAGCTAAGTTCTTCTATTTTAAAGACATTCTAATAATCCACAAAAGTAATTTAAATACTATGTGAAAGAGATATTGTGACATTTAAATTTTTATTATTTCACCAAAATAAATGTAATGAAAACTATCAACCTTATATATCCAAAAGTTCATTTCATCATCTTTGGGAAAAAATCTAATTATGAATAATCCAATTAAAAATACTCTCTCAATTTAGTTTCTAACCATATGTGAGCTTTGGTGATATATGTGTATGTGTGTGTGTGTTTGTGTGTGTGTGTATATATATATACACATACACAAAAAATATACACACACATATATATATACATGTAGATATATACACATACATATATATGAAACACTGTTGCTTTAAGACTGTAAGGGCTTTTAAAATTTGCAAATTTCCAACTGTACATAATGCTCACATATGCATGATGTAGAGAATAAAAATAATATTTTTTTTAGTTTTAATAATTGCATATTTTCAGTGAAATGGCCTATTAATGCCACTTTTATTATAAGAGAAGGTTCTGGGTCACAGCAAGTTACCAGGACAATATCAAAATCAATTTAAAAATTCTAATAAATAAGTCACAAATTTCTTTTCACATGGATGTTGAGTGGGAGAGCACTAAACAAGTGAAAACCCCCTTATAAATTATATTATGTCATATGTAGGTCTTAAAATTAATATTCTTGCAAGGAAAAACAAATCACATTAATTTCTCAGGCTTATTGAAAGTTAAATAAGGGTCATGTAAAAGGACAATAAAGGGAATTTAGAGTCATTATGGCATCCACAATTGTAATAAAGATGTTTTCTACCTCAGATGATTTTAAATGACTTAATACATGTGAAGAATTTAGAGCACCTAATAAGCACCTACTAATTGTTAGGTACTTTTAGAAGTAATACTCTAGATATGCTCTTTCTGTTCTTTTTAGTACTCTATTACTGGATTTCTATTAAAATTTTTGTTAATTCCAACCATTAATAAGGACTTCTTTATCCTGTTGATAAAGTACAGAGAAAGAGTGGCTATTTTAGAAGCTAGGGTGGCAATCTTAGCATTCTTGGAGGTAATTCAAATTTCTGTGATTAGAATTGATAGTATGCTGCAATGAATTTTTGAAAGTTAAGGGAAATTATGCAAAAGTATAAGAAGTTTACTAGTGGAGGGATGAACAGTATTCAGTGACTTCAACTGATTCCTTCTTCAGATCTATGAACTTCCCCCTTCCTTCTTTTTTTTTTTTTAAGATTTTATTTATTCATTCATGAGACACACACACACACACACACACACACACACACACACACACACAGAGGGAGGCAGGCAGACATAGGCAGAGGGAGAAGCAGGCTCCATGCAGGAAGCCTGACTGTGGGACTTGATCCAGGGACCCCAGGATCACACCGTAGGCTGAAGGTGGCGCCAAACAGCTGAACCACTATGGCTGCCCCTCCCCCTTCCTTCTTACTACTACTCTTCAGGGGCGCCTGGGTGTCTCAGTGGCTTGAGCAACTGCCTTTGGCTCAGGTCATGATCCTGGGGTCCTGGAATTGAATCCTACCTCAGGCTCCCTGCAGGGCGCTTGCTTCTCCCTCTGCCTGTGTCTCTGCCTCTCTCTGTGTGTCTCTTGTGGATAAATAAATAAAATCTTTAAAAAAAAAAATACTCCTTGTCAAAAACAAGTTAATGGTCCCAAAATGGAGTCACTTATGCTAAGTGTCACCCATGTCACCAAACTGAGACTTAATACTTAACTTAGTGTTTTGGCATCTCCCAAGAATGAATCTTAAACCAGTTAATCAGAAGTTACTTGGTCAGCACTAGTGAGGTAATCTGCTTGATAGAGACCTTTACTGTACCTAAAGGAAGGTGACCTTGTCAAAACCAATTTGCTTTTTGATAGTATAACTTCTTTGTCCTACTCCCTTCTACCTGTAAAAGCCTTTCATTTTGTGTAGCTCCTCTGAGTTCCTATCAACTAGATGGGACTCTGCCTGATTCCTAATTGTTGATTGAAGTGACTAAGATCTTTACAATTTACTCAGCTGAATTTTGTTTTTTAACATTTTTTTTACACCAAGATTATTAGGTTCACAGCAGGCTGCAATTCTGTCTGCCTAATGCCTCCCATGTGTTCAGTTGTGTTTAATTAGTGCCTTTGAGTGTAATGGTATTTTGCTAGGTTAAAAAAAAAATGCTGAAGCAATCCCTGGTGTTTTGTGAAGTAACTATATTATCAAACACCATACAAAGGAAATATAACTATAGTACTTACCTCTTATTTGTGGGGGATATATTCCAAGACCCCCAGTGGATGCCTAAAATGTATAGATCGTACTGAAACTTATATATACTACAATTTTCCCTATACATACATACCTATGATAAAGCTTAATAAATTAGGTACAGTAAAATATTAGCAATAACTAATAATAAATTAGAACAATTTTAGCTATACTATAATAAAAACTGTGTGAATGTCATCTCTCTCAAAATATCTTATTGTACTATACTCACCCTTCTTATTGTGATGATGTGAGATGACAAAATGTCTAATCAGATGAAGAGGGGCAAATGATGTACCTTCTGATGCTGTGACTGACCTTCTGATGATATGTCAGGAGGATCATCTACTGCCAAACCCCTGTTGACCCAGGTTACTGAAACTGGAAAGTGAAACCATGGATAAAGGGGGCTACTGTAGTTATTCAAAATAGAGATTTTTTAAAAGAGATTGTTATTTGAAAGGGAAAGTATTCTTGAGTGTAAAGAGCCACCCCATTGCTCATCATGAGATTTATTCACTTATTCTTTCTACACATATTGATTGAACACCTGACAGAAATGACAGTACCTCTCATCACCTCAGGGAGCTTATAAACAGGAAGAAATAAAATTTATATATAAATGGTCATAAAATAAAACACTTTTGTGATACTAAAATAATAATTTGAAAACTAAGATAAGACAATAAAATATCACCTGATTATTTATAAAAAATAAAACTTTAATTTTCATATTAACACACCTATTATTAAAATAAATAAATAAATAAAACACACATTATTAATTTTTATAGGTTTTACTTTTGGTATTATGTTTTTAAAGTTTATTTCCCACCCATAAATATTTAACCATCTAGTGTGTTCAATTTTTACATATAAACATAATCTGCAGTGCTATTGCTTATTTATATATTTATGTGAGGTAAAAATCTGTTTTTTAACATCCTGTATCTCTAGGATGTGGTAAGATTTCTCACATACTAGCACAGATAGGAAAAAAAAACCATAAAAATAATAGCAACGTGGTATATTTAAACACAACAATAATGATAATGACATTACATGTAAATGATTAAAAGTATATGTTGTCAGGCTTCATTAAAAAAAAGAAAAAAAAAAGAAGAAGAAGATCCAACTATATGCTGTCTACAACAAACCCACTCTTCATTTAAGGACATTAATAAATGTACAAAAAAGTGAAAAAGATGTACCATTCTAACACTAGTCAAAAGAAAGATGAAGTGGCTACATTAATTTAGAAAGAGTAGATAGGAAAATGATATTACCAGGAATAAAGAAGTTCATTTCATAATGATTAATAGGTCAATTTATCCAGATGACATAGCAATACTACATGTTTATGTATGTAATAATAAAGCTTAAGAATACTTGAAATTAAAACTGAAAGGAGAAATAGACAAATCCACAATTCTCGTAGGAGATTTCAACACTCCTCACTCAATAATAGATACAAGTAAAATAGTAAAAAATCAGAAAGAGTATTGAACACTTGAACAACACTAATAACCAACTTGGCTGAATTGGCAGTTATAGAACATTTCACCTAACAGATACATAGGCACTTTTTTAAAAGTTTACATTAAAAATTTAATAAGACTGTATTCTGGACCACAAAACAAATTTCGTTTATTTTTAAATTTTAACTTATTATTTTAGTGGTACCTGAGTGGCTCAGTCAGTTAAGTGTCTGCCTTTAGCTCAGGTCATGATCTTAGGGTCCTGAGATCAAGCCCTGCATTGGGCTCTCTGCTCTGTGGGGAGTCAGCTTCTACTCTCTCCTCCCTCTGCCCCTGTGCCCTACTCATGCTCTCTCAAATAAATACATAAAATATTTTTAAAAGTTATTATTTTAATTATAATTAGTTAATATGTACCATGAAACAAATATTAACATATTTTTAAAATTGAAATCATTATAATATGTGTTCTGAGGATAAGATAATTACATTTTAAATAAAAGACAGAATGATACTTGGGAAATACTCAAATATTTGAAAAGTAAAAAACACCCACGCAGGGAATCAACATTCATCATGACACCATGTGGGGATGCACTGAGCCTCTTCCCAGTAAAATTGGTAAGAACTATTAAAAACTATCAACTCAAAAATGGCCTATGGGCCATTAAGGTAATCAGCAAATGAAAAAAAAAATATTTTCAAGAAACATCTATGAAATCAATAGGAGTGGCAAGAGTCTGTGGTACTTGAATCAAGACCACTCAAGACATTGTTGAAAATAATAGAGCAACCCGTTACAATTAATAGGGTTTAAGAGATATAGCATGGAAAAGAGAAGAAGAAAGCCCTAACAAAACCAGTGCCATGCCATGGTAACTCTGGAAAGCCCAAAACCTGTACCTCCCAGAGGAATATCAGAGACTAAATATTGTGAGAGGAAAATAGACTGCTAAAATAATTCAGTCAGTGACTAAATAAATGCAACAACATGCTCCAGAGAGCCAGGGCAGTCCTGATTGCTGTAATGTATTATATAAAATATCCAATTAAAAATGATGCATGCAAAGAAACAGTAAAAGAAGACCCATAAGAGGTGGGGAGCAACCAAAATAAACTATCATCTGTGAGAAGAACCAGATTTTGGCTTTCTCTGGAAAAAAAAAAAAAAACAAAACTTTAAAGTAGCCATAATAAACATGTTCACAGAGCTAAAAGAAAGCATGACTTAAGAAATACAGGAAAGTATAATACCAATGTCACATCAAATAGACGGTATCAACAAGTAGTAATTAAGAATAATAATCAACTGGAAATTCTCGAGTTTAAAAGTACAGCTAAAGAGACTCATTATGGGGGCTTAACATAGATTTCCTCTTTTAAGATGTTGGAGAAAAAAAGAGCAAACTAAACTGAAATTAAGCAGAAGGAAGGAAATCATAAAGTTTAGAAATGGAAATTAATTAAATTGAGAATAGAAAAAAATGATAGAGAAAATTAATGGAGCCAAAAGCTGGTTCTATAAAAGGCTGACAAACATTTAAGAGATTGACTAAGGAAAAGAGAGGACTCAAATTTGTAGAATCTGAAATGAAATAGGCAACATTGCCCCTGGTTCTACAGATGTATAAAGGATTAAATATGGAATCCCATGGACAATTGTATGCCATGAAATTAGATCACTAAGATGAAAAGGATACATTTCTAAAATCACACAAACTATGATAGCTGATGTATGAAAAAATTAACAATCCTAACGGATCTATAAGGAGTGAAGTCAATGAATCAGTAATCAAAAAACTGCCCACATATGAAAGGAGAAAAAGAGAGAAAAAAGTAAAAAAAAAAACCAGACTCTACACTATAGAGAACAAAAAGGTGGTTACCAGAGGGTAGGTTGAGAGGGGGTGAAATAGGTGAAGGGGATTAGGGAGTGCAGTGATCATGATGAGCACTGAGTAATATATGGAATTGTTGAATCACTAGTATGTACACCTAAAGTGAATAGAACATTGTACGTTAACTACACTGGAATTAGACAAACAAAAAACTGCCCATAAAGGAAGGCCCAGACCTTCACCACTGATGACTTCACCACTGGATTATACCAAACATTTAAAGAACTAATACCAATTATTCACAAACTCTTCCAATAGAGGAAGATTACTTCCCTACTCATTCTATGAGGCTAGTATTACCCAGACACCAAAACTGGTAGAGGCAAATTATTGGACATACACTTACTGGAATATTTTTCAGCAGTAAAAAAAGAACAAACAGTTGATGCATAAAACATGTATGAATCTCTGAGGCTATATTTTAGTTAGATAAAGTAGCCAAATAAAAAAGAATACAGGTTGTATGACTCCATCTAGATAAAATTCTAAAAAATAAAAACATATCTATAACAATAAAACAGATCAAGAAGCCTGTGGAAAGAATGCAGAGAGGAATACATTGCAAAAGGCACAAAAGACCTTTTGAGACTGATAGAAATGATGACTATCTTGATTGTGATAATAATTTCACTATTGTATTTGCATGTCAATCTCATCACATCAATTTGCACAATTTAAATATGTACAATTTAAATGTGTCTCCCATTCTGTGGGTTATTTATTCAATATCTTGATGATTTATAGTACATAGGAAGGAAGGAAGGAAGGAAGGAAGGAAGGAAGGAAGGAGAAAGAAAAAGAAAGAAAAAAAGAAAGAAGAAAGAAAGAAGAAAGAAGAAAAAGAAAGAAAGAAAGAAAGAAATAAATAAATAAATAAATAAATAAATAAATAAATAAATAAATAAATTACAGATATTTGCAAGCCAGTGAAGGGAGAAAAAAAAATATGTGCTTAAAAATTCCAGAACAGAGGTCACATTGTTTTTACCAACTAAAAAAAAAAAAAAAAAAAAAAAAGGAACACCAAGTAGTAGAAAGTGTCACAGCTATAGCATAAAGATTTTTCCACGTTTGTTGTTGCAATCCAAAGTTACCCAGGGACATTTGCCTCCCTTGCACTATCACCAGCCTTTTATATATAGTATTATCTTCCTAATGTTCAAACTTGTGTAAGCACATCAATCTGCCTTTTCTTGTAATGGTATCGATTCTTTAAATCAACAGTAATTTGACCAGCCTTCTTTACTACTTTCCCCTTTTATAAATCTTCCACCTATGTGTTTCTTCTTGACATGATTCATAGGCTAGATATCCATTCTCAGAGTTCAGCCTCAATTCCACTGTATTTTTTAGATCATTAGAGAATTGCCTCTAATACCAATATAGATCTTTCCTAACAGTTTGCAGTGCATATTTTGAAGAAAGCTGAGAAGGTGAAATCAACTAAGCAAGTTCCAGGTTTAACTTGATGTTAAATTAATTTATGACAATAAATTTCAAACTCTACCCCTAACTTATACATCAGATAAAAATACATTCTCAGGTTGTGCTTTAGATTCACAGACCACTTAGGATGTCCTAAATTGGCAGGCTTGACTATCATAAATTAAGGTCTTCTTTGGCTTGTAACTGCAGGACCTCTCAATCTCTCCGTCCATATTCATTACTTTCTGTTCCAAAAGAAGCAAAAGCAATTTACTAACAGTTGAAACATATTAATATGCTTTTAAATTTCTGCAGCTCCATAGGAAAAATAATGGAGCTAAAGAAAATTGTTATTTTGATTTCATAGCATAGCAGAGGAGATAGTGTTCTTTTGAAGCTGTACAATGGTGCCAGAAGATTGAAGCAAAAGTCTATTGCAATATCAGCAGGGTATAGGCATAATATTTTACAGAGCTATTATTTGAGCTGCCAAGAAAGGAGTTGCTTATAGGTATCTATTATATTTGGAATATTATAAAGTTGGAGAAATAGCCAAAATATTAATTTTCACCAAAGCTGGTTTTATTATATCCATTTTCACTATAGCAGTGAAGTGTAATTTCATTTTTAGGCTAGGAAAAAATTGCCAATGTGGTGGAGAAGGTTTGTGAAGACATGGAAAAAAAATCAAGAACATTGGGTTTTAGCCTACTTTTTTGACTGAACTCTAAACCTTGGATTGCTATTTAAATTGACTCACACTATCTTTTCACAATAATACAATTGGGACATAGGAATAGATAATTTTTATAGTCCCTTTTAGCACTCATAATCAGCAAGACTCATTGTCACAAAGGGCAGATTTAACATGATATCTCCCTCTGGGATGATGATGTGAATCTGTTAAATACAAATGGTTACAACATATGTGCGTCTATTTAAGAATCTTGTAACCAGCTGTTGCTGATCCACTGGCCTAATACCTCCTAACTATGGCCAAATGAATGCTCCCAACTGTAAGACCAAATAAGCTTTCTTACTACTTAAAAAAGTATAGATATTCTTTAAGCTGGCGCTGGTAAATTTTATCATGATAATATTCTTCTTGGTGCTTGCAAACACTTATAGTCACATATTTCTTTATTGTTACAACTCTTCTATGATTGTTGCTTACTGTAGAGAGCAAGATGGAGTCACTCAGGTCAAGTAGTGATGTGAGCAGCCAAGAGCATTGCAGCTAAGACCAGGTATCGCCCAAACCAGCACAGTCTGACAACACTCAGAACTGATAACCAGCAGAGTCAGAGAAGACCTGCAAAGGTCCGAGGCTGATTAAACTCCTTAAAAAATGGAGGACTTTTGCAGCAAACTGTCGAAGTCTCCAGACATGAACCTCTCGCATCTGATGGCCTCAAAAAAGGCAAATGCCACAGAAAGCTCTGCCTGCTTGATGTCTGAACATAACAGAGCTCCTCCACTAGTTGAATATAATAAGCAGAATGGGCTGACCTGGGCCTGTTTCCTCATCTCAGCTGCACTCAGGGACTAAGTTCACATTTGGTTCATTAACTTTTCACCCTTTGTTATTTTTTGTTTGTTGTGTGACTCTTCTGTGCTTTGCTTTTTGTGACATGTACAAAGCCAAGTTAAATGCATGGTTTAATGTCACTGAATTTGGACTCCAGAACCTGTTTTAACCTTGCTTTATGATTGAATAAAGCTGACATTGTGGAAAGACACAACTCATGTGCGCACCTTCATAGTGTGCTCATGACACTCACTTAGCTCTGATTGCTTGTCTTAGATTTGGCAGTGCTCTTTCCATAAATTTCTCCTGTGGCTTCCTGATGCCAGTTTGTCGCATTAATGTTGTCTACTGATATCTTGGACATGGATATTTGCACTAGTCCTTCTCTTTGTCATTCCCCTCTTAGATTCTTGTAGTATGGTGTGTCTTTCTTTCTTTCTTTCTTTCTTTCTTTCTTTCTTTCTTTCTTTCTTTCTTTCTTTGTTTATGCATTCATTCATTCATTCATTCATGAGAAACAGACAGAGAAGAAGCAGAGACATAAGCAGAAGGAGAAGCAGGCTCCATGCCGAAAGCCCAGATCCCGGGATCTCACCCTGAGCCAAAGGCAGACGCTCAAATGCTGAGCTACCCAGGCATCCCAGTATGGTGTATCTTTCAACCCCATCCTCAGAAAATATCAGTAGAAAGAAGTCATTTTGCAAAGGTCCCTTGATCTTAAGAAGAGTTGATATAAAATCTTGAATGAGACTCTCAGAGACTACATTTTGTAATTGTCAGAGAACAGATGCATTAGCCAAGGAAAATAATGAAGGAAACAATAAAAAAAAAAAAATAGATGACCTGACTTTAAGACCCACAAATAATTCATACTGCATGGTCTGATAGTAACTGAATTGTGATGATAATCAAAATTATAAAAAAAAGTAAAATAAGACTAATGAAACTGGAATTTTAATTACCTTTAAGGTAAATCATGTTAAATTTCCCTTAATTCATTATTCATACCATGTACTAATTTTCTCAAACTTATTTTTGTGTGAACCATACTTTGCTTTAAAAGTATTTTTCGGGATCCCTGGGTGGTGCAGCGATTTAGCACCTGCCTTTGGCCCAGGGCACGATCCTGGAGACCCGGGATCGAATCCCACATTGGGCTCCTGGTGCATGGAGCCTGCTTCTCCCTCTGCCTGTGTCTCTGTCTCTGTCTCTCTGTCTCTGTCTCTCTCTCTCTCTCTGTGACTATCATAAAATTAAAAAAAAAAAAAGTATTTTTCTTTGATTTTTAGCTCCTGCATCATTTGTGCCTCTTTTGTTGGAAAGGATTTAGTTTGTAAAGATAATGCTGGCTTGAAACACTCTTTTCAAACCATAACCTTTCATTACAGCTTTTAACAAATGTAATTTTGTACAAAGTTCAGTAAATTTTTAGAACTTCTTAAGGGTTAAATTGAATGATGTTAAAAATTCTGCAGATATTTTTGAAGGAATATTTCAAAGTGATTGGCACTTAGATGGAACACAATGTATCTCTAGAATAGATCTTAAATTTGAAAAATATATCATTTTAGAAATCATAAAAGTGTCATATTCAATAAGCTTCCTATTGTATGTGGCTGTTAATTGTTGCAATATCTCATTACTTCATTTTAAATGGTAAAACAACAAAGCCTCAGGAGACCATTTTTTTCTATATTTCCACATCTTTTAATGTTATTGTTAAAAGTCAGTAATTCTTCATGGAATTTCCTCACTTTTGCACTAAAAGTTTGAGTCAAATAATCTCCTTTTTTACCACACTGGAATCCAGACAGCTTATCTGGTATTATCTCCACTCTCCTTTCCACTCAGCATTAGGCGATTCAGAATTTTGGAGTCAGTAGAAAAGTTAAGCAATATCCATTGGAATGATGCCACACTTACTTCTTTTTTTAAGTGTTGCCTGTCACACCAAAAAAAAAAAAAAAAAAGGAACGAGGCACTAATCTCCAAAGATATTCAAAAGTGATTATTCATCATGTCACTTTGGAAGATTTACAAATTGTGGTACTAATGTAATAAAAATCTGGGAACTGGGAAGCCTGGGTGGCTCAGTGGTTGAGCATCTGCCTTTGGCTTAGGGCATGATCCCGGGGATCTGGGATCAAGTCCCACGTTGGACTCCCCATAGGGAGCCTGCTTCTCCTCCCTCGGCCTCTCTCTGCCTCTCTCTGTGTCTCTAGTGAATACATAAAGAAAATCTTTAAAGAATAATAAAAAATAAAAATCCGAGAACTAATCTTGCTAACCTTATGAAAGAAGTTTGAGGTATTAATCTGATTGGGAGCTGGTAGATAGAGATATTCAAACAGGCTGAGGGTCCAAATAGCAAAATTCTGGATCAGCTTTTGGTGGGAAGATGTGAATGAGCCTTGGCTGATGCTGTGGGTGTTCAGAGCAAAGTGGTTTTTAAATGTTGTTTGTTTGTATGCTTGCTTTCTAAGCAGAGCAACTGGGGCAGTGGGGGCAACAGATGAAATGGATATAGGTAGGGAAAAGATAGTTCTGCCATAATCATACCATGATCTAATCTGCCTAAATTATGCATGGATGCAATGTTTAAATTTTATCCTAGATTTGGTAACTTTTAGTAAACTGGTTAGAACTATTTCTCCAGTGTCATTCCCCTCCCTCCCTCTAGCCCTCCCCCCCCCCCCCCAGTGACCTGTAGCAATCATGAGGACTCTCACTTTTGGCGAGCCCCCTTAAACTCATAGATACAATTTTCTTTAGTTATCCAGAACCGGAATACTGCACACAGAGGAAACACAATTCAGTCTACACAATTCAAGGCTACTTTGTGAGTTGTATCCATAGTCACCAAACACCCATCCATAAATTGCTCTATTTACCTTAATTTCCTCGATGGCATAGTGAAGATAATAATGTACCAACTCGGTAGAGTTGTTAAATAATTACATGAACAACCAATGTAAAGAACTGAGCAGTGAACACACAGCAAATTACCTATAACTGTTAACTAGCAGTTGCTATATTTTGCTGCCAGTTATCACCTTTCCTTATATTTGTCATAATATGGTAATATAAATCGGGCACTACAACAGGTGCTCAGAATATAATATTGAATGAGAACACTGTTGCTCCTCTTGAAATTCAGCCTTTTGGGAGAGTTAGATGCAGTATTTTATGCAAAAGAGGCTTACATTGAAGGTTGAAAGACCATGAATGAAGAAAAGTTAATCCCACTTAATGGAGGCAAGCGTAGTTTTAGAAAATGCTATCTAATATGTGATTCCAAAGTATATAAAGCAAAGAGGAAATCAGGATCAAAGAACTGAAAGCACTGGAGTGTGTACTATATGGCGGGAACTATCAATAATGTAGAGTTCAGAGTGTAAGTTTTATGGAGTTGAATCTGGGGATGCTGATTAATTTATATTTAAGCCATAAGGAAACAATGATCTATTAAATGTTTCTTAAATAGTAATAAAAATGCTTACATTATTATTAAGGACATCATCACCGGAAATTGTATGCACACTATATAAATGTTATTTCTTCTTCTTTTTATAAAGATTTTATTTATTTATTTGAAAGACAAAGTGAGAGCAGGAGCAGAAGGAGGGGCAAAGGCAGAGGGAGAGGGAGCAGACTCCTCACTGAGCAAGGAGCCTGACAACTCTGGGCTTCATCCCTGGAATCATGACCTGAGCCGAAGGTAGATGCTTAACCAACTGAGCCTACGAGGTGCCCCTACAGGCATTTCTTTCTAATGCCTCAACTATGAAGCAACAAAATGTGAAGTGTAGTATCTTTAACAATACCTTAAATCATCTTTGTATTAAGAAAATAAGAGAGATATCTGTCAGGAATTTCTCTCTCAGTTATTTACACAATTCTTGAACTTTCTAATAAAAGAAAAAAGCTTCGAAGAGAGTGGATGACCCTTAAGATGTCTCTATTAAAACAGGATAAGACTATGTGACAATTGAGCATTTTATTATGAAGGGGGGAAGAATTTGCCACCCTCAAAATATGCTTTTTTGGCATAAAGATCTTGAGTAGATTACTTTTAAGAAATAGACATAGGAAAAGTCCTGAAAACCAAGTAAAAGTCACCTTTTTGTAAGAAACTTTTACACTTATAAAGGAAATCTCCAATTGTAAGGATGTCTCCTCTGAACCAGAAAGAGGAGGACTAAATCCCCAGAAACTCTTGTCAACGGAGAAATCAAGGACTTATATCTGCGTAACAACCGTGTACTTGTTGCCTATGCTCTGTCTGAAAATCTCCCATAACTGGCACTACCAAACTCAACGTCTTTGACCTTTTCTAGAGATCATATTTAAGGTGATGGCTTGGGCCATTTCAGAGAGTTACTCAGTTTTCTTGGTTATCTCCCTTGTATTCAGAAGTTATATATGTCATTAAATTTCTGTTCGTTGTTCTTCTGTTTATCTGTATTTCATTACAGGAGTGTCTTAGACAAGAACCTAAAAGGGTAGAGACAAAATTATTTTTCCTCCCCTGCACTTAAAATAGTATTTGAGTCCTACTTTTAAAATACGTGAAAATAATTATTTTCACTTCACCAAATATCATCAAGGAACCTCAAATTCTGACTCTGTTTTTCTTAAATTCACAAAAACAGCCTATGCCTAAAAATCTCTCATTTTATAACTGTAAGTATTTCTATGTACAGCAGTAAATGTGAGTTTTAGTTTAGAATTCCAATTGTAAATGTCTCTTCTTCCCACTAACAATTTTTTTTCACTGAGGCACGTTGTATGTATCCCTCCCATTTATCCTGATTGGTCATGAAACTTTCTGACTCATGCGCCATTCTTGTGTTTTTCCACTGACACCTCACTTCCTTATTTCCACAGTCATATTCTGTTAGACTCACTGAGCCGCACTTCGGTGATTTATATCCTCTTTGTTCCTACAAACATATATTTTATCATAGGTTTTTACTTCTTTCCTTTTGTTCCTTAATTCATATGTCATTTTAAGTCATGATTTTCTTTTCTGTTCTTGTACAGATAAAAACTCAAATTTACCTGCTAGACTTGGTATTGTAAAGATAGAATTTTATAGCACTACAAGATTCATTGATATTTACTCGATGCATAAAAATTTATTGCAGTTCCATTGACAAAAAATAAGTCACTTGACTATTGGCTTTTAGCATGGTAGTGTTGAATTGAACATTTAAATCATGTATTAACACGTAGTGATGTATATAAATCACTTCTTATATCAGACTGTAAAAATTATATTTAGATGACATTCTAAAAATCCTAACACACTTTGGCATGGAGTATTATTATTTCTTGTACTTTGTATTTTGACACACACAATAAATATAAATAAATAGGTAAAAAATGGTTTTATTGAAGAATAGCTGAGAATTATAATCCAGGACAAGCAAGCTATGGAGAAAGCTGCTCTATTATTGAAGAAAAGGGGAGGGCAGTTATAAACAAAAAGGCCCTGGGGTAGAGTGGGAGTTCATCTGACCCCCTTTTAGAGTCCATAGTGAAGGATAACAAATCTATGCACAAATGGCCCTTTGATCTCTATCTCTATTTTTTTAAAGTATGAAGTATACTTTAAATCAAAAAGATGTGTGGAGACTGACAAATTCCAGATATTCAAGAAATTAATGGCCCATAAAATGAATATACTCATCTCAGTGGTATGGCGTAGAGGGAAGGATCATCAGGATTGAGGATGTTGTCTCACTGTGTCTCTAGTTCCATCAGAAATAAAAATTTCTATTGGTTTAAGGTAGGAAGTCCAGGGTTTTGAACTACTTTACGTCATTTAATTTATTGGTTGTCTTCACTCAGAAAATGTTCATAAGAGTTCCCCAGAGTTGGTTCTCCTTCAGTCTCCACTTGAGGAGTGATACCGCTTCTCTGGATTATCTTTTAAAAAATTCAATAAAAATAATTTTATAAAAAATAGCTTTTATAAAGCATGAAATATATTTTATTATAGAGAGTAAATTTAAAATATTAAAGATAAATGAAAACAGATTCAAATTTTTCCAATATTATTCATAAGTCATTATAGTCGAATAGAAATATTTTTTTTGCATTCAGCACTTAAGAATTCATAGAACTATAATTTGAAACAAATATAAGAACAACTGCAGAAGCAAAAAATAGTTCAGTGTCTCAATTTAAAATATATTTCTTTATTTCTTAAAATTTTCATAATGCTTTTTACCAAATATCATTTTTTTAAATGCTATAAATACTGGGGGGCGGGGGGGACATACCCTGTTGTCCCTTAGCTGGTATTCCATACCAATACAATATGATCTCCATTATAATAACCTACTTTATGAAGATTAAATGCTTTTGCAATTCAAACATGGTAAAATTGGCTTAAAGCAAAATCAAACACTAGTTTGCTGGTTCAGAATTTGAATAGTGGAATGAGAAATCTCTCTTATATTGCTATTGTGCACTGGTCAGCTAAGAAGTAATTGCTTTTTATAAGGCAAATTTGCTTTTACTTTTCTAAGGTAATGAAATGAACCTGAAACATTTCCTTTGAAATCAAAGTCACTATCCCTGAAATGTCACCAGACAAATCCCATCATATAGTTTCAGCAAACACATAATGAGAAAGTTGGGCTTGGAGTTGATTGACAGAATTCTATTAGAGAGCCTCCTCACACGTTCTTCTATAATTATCTGTGTTGTAGATCAATACTGATTTGATTTCTTCATATTCGTGTGCTGCTCTAATGGAGGAAAACCCAAATCGTAGGTGTTTCTGGGAGAAGTAGCTAATGCAGAAATGCTCTGATGTGCTAAGAAGCCCCCACCTAGCCTGGTCTGTCTGTGACATAGCACAGAGATGCAAAACTATCCAGTGGCAGATAGTTTTTAAAAGCCCTTAACAGGACAGCCCTGGTGGGCTCAGTGGATTAGCGCTGCCTTCAGCCCAGGGCGTGATCCTGGAGACCCAGGATCGAGTCCCACATCGGGCTCCCTGAATGGAGCCTGCTTCTCCCTCTGCCTGTGTCTCTGCCTCTCTCTCTCTCTTTCTGTGTCTCTCATGAATAAATAAATAAAATATTTTTTAAAAAATAAAAGCCCTTAACAAAACATATGCTTCTAAAAATGCATATAATTATTAAATGTATTAAGAGAAGATCCATTCTTGAGCAGTACTGATTTAGCTATGAAACCAAAAATAGAAGCTTTTTTCCATACTAAATGTGACAGCTCACATTGGTTATATTCTTGGCTTATTAAAAATACACTGTAATAGATAATACACCCCTTTAAAATCTCTATATGTGCTGAGTATGAGTGTGTAAATTATAGTTTATAAGATTGTTCAGTGGGATTAGGGTGATCTGTAATCTAAATTTAGTCATGCACAGATAATGAGTAGGATTGAATAGTTTAAGATCAAATAGAAGATATAGGTCAGCAATCGATAAACAAAAATTTTTGGTGTGTTCTGGATTTAAATATTCCTATAAAGTGTTGTCTAGGCAATTATTCACTTCATTTTCTGAAAGGTATATAAAGTTCATGATTGTTGTATTACACAGATTTTTAAAAATATGGAAACCATAGGGATGTTTGGATTTAAACAGCTTTTCAGCATATGGTTTTGAAATAACTTCTTTACCTGAGAACAAGTTACTACATATAATGATTTAATGGGCTGGTAAGCAATTTTCTCTCAATTCTTCGCAATGTCTCAACCTTGGTGCTATTTTGTAAAAGCATGACATTAGTATCAAAGAATTATGTGAATGGCATAGAAAAAGTCAGTATAATTGAAAAGACGGTAAAAAAGCACATGACATCAGTCAGTACAAATACTTTTTTAGCTAATGTCAAATCATTACTCCAGTCACATTTTATACACTTACTGAATTTTCCATTACCTAATGTTACACACAACTAAAGACGTGGTAATGCAGACATCTCTCAATACACAAGTAGCTACTAGGATCTAATCTCTGTAAATTCCATATTATTTGGTTTGATCCCAGGACCTGTGGTACTTGGAAAATTCTACTTTATTGATTTAGTCCACACCTTGAGATATGAATTCTTATTTTTCTTCTAACTAAAAACTGAGCAAGACATACTTCTATTTCATACTTCCAAACTGATGTTTATAATCACATGATTTATTGGCTATAAACACTTTGTATCGATAGTTATTTTTAAACCCCAAATGTCCACAGCCCCAGTAGAAATGATACATCCACATCAAAGATCATTTTCCCCAGGTGACTGCTCATTTATGGAAACATCTTCAAAATGCCCATGTGCCTAATTTGTTATTATCTTTAATACCAATTTGTTTTTCAATGTATATATTTACATAGAATAAATATTGTGGTGTAAGGAAAGAGCCCTTAGGAAAATTGACATGAGAGAGCATGACATTAACTGTGTGGTGTGATAGTGATCCAGTTCATGTATCTTTACTGAATCACAGTTTATTTATACTTGATATACAATAACAGGATTAGTAATAGTCTCAGGTCCTTTGTTAATCTAAGTTGCCGTTACTTTCATTGATATCGATTTGATACTTTCATTCTCAATATGGCCAGGTGATTTTTCACATTTCTCAAAACAAATTGTTCAGTTTTCTTGGATCATCTTGCTAGCTCCAAGTCTATCCTGAAAAACCAATGGATATAATTGTAAGGGTCCGTAGCTACCTAATGAAAACAAATTGGCCCAGACATGGTTTCTACATGATCTGTACAGACATTTTAAAGACCTGGCTTCAAAATAATTTTTCAGCCTGAATGAGGCAATCAAATTCAGCTCTAAAAATTAATGAAAGCATCCATTGTTTGGATAATTTCTATTAGTCACTTATATAAAATGCACAAAAAATTATAATACTACCTGTCCCAGACTGTCATGTGTATGAAAGTGTAAAATATTTTATTTCAAATGTAATCTGAAGCTTCACAGATCAGAAAGTGCTGAACATATTCTCCAATAAAATTAGATGTTTTTCTGTGAGAAACAAATTTCTAGACAGCTCAGAGTCTTTTTTTTTTCAGGTCAATTGTATTATTTAGGTGCTGATTTCCATTAGCAAAAGGGGCATTCACTTAGCACATTGAGCGCTCTCTCCAAAAGGTCTTTTGTGATGACTATAAAAGTATCTTCCACATATGCTCAAGTAAATTGTTGAAAGGAATAACACCACTTAAAAACACTTGATTCTCAATTTTGTTTTCGAATGAGATTAATCAATAATATTGTCCAACATGTTGATCTTAACTCCACTCTGCTAAGTTGACATTTTAAAAAAACAAAGACAGTTAGACTACCTGCATGGAAGAACGTGAAAATAAAAGTCAGTTGAGTTTTGATTGCAATCTCCAATCTATTACACCTGCTTTCAGTGTATTAGAGGCTCTGCAAAGATCAATTAATTGCCATGAAGTCCTGAGACAGACAAAGCCAGCTTGACCAGGGAAAAAAAAAAAAAAAAAAAAACAAGCTTTACCCTAAAAGACATTCTTGAGTGAAAAATTAGATTTCTATAATCTGAGAGCACTTTCTATTGTCTTTATTAGATGACTTCTCTGCAGGAAAGCTGGGGTTTTTTGGTCATATACATGTCACATTCCATGTTGTCTCTCACTCAGGATGTTCAGGATTTTAATATTTACTTAAGAATCCTAATTAGGATTTCAAAGCAGTTCTTTTTTGTAGCCCAATTGAGATAAATATTCATATAGCTTTAAAATTAGTACTTTGATTCTTTGCTAAGAGAAAAAAATAATTTTTCACATTAGAAACCAAAAAAAGATAACTATACTTTGCAGACATCTGCCTAATAAAGCCTATTCAACATGCATTGAACGGATTTATCTCTACATGTATTTATGAACATAATAGATCCTATCAGTATACTTCTAGAGTGTAGTCAGCTTCATAACTGAAGTATATATTCAAAGTAAAGTACATGAAATAAAATGCATAGTAGGTGCTAAAACTGTTAAATTTATAATTACAATAGCTATTTTCTTTGTCCATGGATTAAAATTAGTTACACTAAATACGATTTTTGCAAATGATTTACAACTTTACTCCAAATGTAAATAAAGTCATTGTGATTCAATATTAAATGTCTTCTGTGACACTTGAATTAATCAAATTATAATTTGAACCTAATCTGATATATTTTAATCACAAAAGATTTTACAATAATAAATAATTCAATAAAAAAATGCTTAAAGAATGAGGTTGAAACATTGTTGATAGAATTAAGATAATTTCTTACTTTGCTTACCAAAAAAATTTACCAAGAGCCACTGTTTAATTAGTTTGGATGGTCTGATAATAGAAATTTTTTTATTCCTTTTTATTTTAATTATTTTTTTAAAAATGATTCTGCACAATTCAGATTTTTTTTATTTTTTCTGAGAACAATCTATGCACTAAAATATATTAATATTTGACATTTTTATTTTTATTTTATTTTTCTAAAAAAATTATTTATTTATTCATGAGAGACACAGAGAGAGGCAGAGACACAGGCAGAGGGAGAAGCAGGCTCCATGCAGGGAGCCCGATGTGAGACACGATCCCGGGTCTCCAGGATCATGCTCTGGGCCGAAGGCGGCACTTAACCGCTGAGCTACCCAGGCTGCCCAATATTTGAAATTTTTAAATGATTTTACTGAAATTGTAGATGGTAGAAGTAAGACACAAAATAAAGCATTCACATGAATGTAAACTATCCACTGCCTATCTTTAGGCTGCAGAGAAGAGCCAGAGCAGAGTTCCTGTTCTGAATCCCTCAACAATTATTCCGGGAAGTGACTATTCAGCAGACCTAAATGCCAGAGCTGAATGCACTTCTAAGAATTACTCCATTCTGTCGCACAGGAAAGAGATGCTCGCCGACAGGCATACCTACAGAGTCTACATGTGAGGGAAATATTGCCTCCCTACCAGAGGATGGTGAGGCCCACCCATCTGGAAGATAACTAAAGAGAAGTCTACAGATCTGTGAAAGCTGAAGGAAGCCTGAGTAGCATAAAAAATTTTTGAGGGCACAGAGTATCATAAATCTGGAGGCTTAAAAGAAATTTATTCTGTCACAGTTCTGAAGGCTAGAAGTCTGGAATCAAGGTGTTGGCAGGGTCTGAAAGGAAAATTTGTTTCATGCCTCTCTCCTAGGTTCTCGTGGTAGCCAGACAACTTTGGCATGACTTGCGGTTGTGTGTGGCTGGATCAGCCCCTGTAATTCTTACTGTGATTACAGGATGTAGCACCCAACATTTCAGAAATCAAGTTCTCAGAGAGAAGGGAAGAACATTGAGATGACCCAACATTAAAGGCCATTTTTCTTTTAATTAATTAATTTATTTATTTTTGAGGCCACTTTTTCTAATGTATTTGTTAATTGAATATATGAGTCATAGATTTCAAACAGAAATCTATTTGAGTTGACATTCCTTTCTTTATTTGTTCCCTATTTCACACCTTCTACAGTAATATCCCTTTTCCTCTCCGTTTTAATCTTAAATTAGTTGAATATCTATACATTCTTTTATCATTTTACTATGTGTACATTTCTCTCTTTTTGATGTTTATGAGTCACAAGAAGGATTTGTTATACAGATATTTATAACATCTACTAGAAATTATAACTTCAAATTTCTTTTTTTTTTAACTTCAAATTTCTAACACCTAAGCATATCCTAATAAACTGCTTAAAAAACAAAGGGAAAAAAATCTTATAAGAAATTAGAGGAAAAAAAACCTGCCAAAAGCAAAACCATGACTGACAATTCATTTTTAGCAAATATGAAGTAAGCCAGGAGGAAACAGTAAAACATCTTTAAGTACTGAAAGAAAAGTTAAAATGTCAATCTAGGAATTTTTGCCCTGTCAAAATATTCTGTAATAGTTGAGGCAAAAATAATGCATTTTCAGGAAAACAAATATTAAGGCAAAATGATAAGCAGTAGTGTCTCTCTCTCTCACACACACACACACAAACACAAAAGACAAACCCCAAAAGACATTGGGAAGAAAAAATTCTAAAACAAAGCAGAGATATGTAAAAATGAATAAGAGGCATTACAAGCAGCAAAATATTTGAATAGCTGTTAAGTAGACAAAAAACAATAATGTCTAATACGATTTAAAACATATAGGTTAAAAATCATGAAAAACAAATTAAACATCTGGAAGTACATTGATTCAATTCCAGTCTACTAAGGTCCCAGTAATGTATTGTTTTAGAAAAGGTAAAAATAATTATTTAAGTAAGAATGTAGTAACTGAAGGATATATACTGTCATTTCTAGGGTAGCAACCTAAAGAAGAGTATGGGTACGCACATGTGTGTACATACACACACACACACACACACACACACACACACACAATGAAAGCTAAATGAAGGGAAAATAGGAAAATAAAAATATTTGTTTAATCCATGAGAAGACAGCAAAGAATACTAAAGAACATAAATAGGGGAATAGCAAGACTGCACTATAAATTGAGAAATGTCAGTGTTTATATTAAGTTAAAATGTACTGAAGTAATATCAGGAATAAAAATAGGATATCCACATAGTTCCTATAGATGTTGGAAATCATGATACGGTATCTTGAAAATCCTGATGGCAATATATTTGAGAATTAAGTAGATACATTTCTAGAAAAAAAGCAGTAGAAGTGATGTGAATATTTATTTCTATTAAAAAATTTGAGTATGTATGTAAAAACAGGTTGTCGAAGAAATCTCCAGTCCTAAATGGTCTCACTGTAGTTTTTCCCAAACACTGAAAGAAGAAATTATACAGAAAGTCTATGGGAAAATAGAAAATATGGGAAAACTTAACTCATTCTATGAGACCTTAATCACATTGGTAACAAAATTTTACAAGGACATTACAATAAATAAATACAAACCAATCCTTATCTCAAACTTAGAGGAGGGCAAAGTGAATCGTTAGAAGCAAATCTCATAGTATACAGGGATAATACTGCGTCTTGACCAAATAGGTTTAGTTTCAGGTTTACATAGTCACTTTAACATTAGAATATCAAGCAATATATTTCACCATATTAACAGTTTTAAGGACAGAAACCATTCTAGTAGATGCAGAAAAAGCACTTGACAAAAAACATATTAAAACAACTTTTCTCAGCAAACAAAGAAGAGTAGAGAATATCCTTAATCTGATAAAGAGGTTTTGCAAAACAAAACAAAAATTTAATCAAACAAAACCCTTCAGAAATTTGCATGCTGGTTACATATGTGTGTTTCCTTTGTGAAAATATCATAGGTTTAGCTTTTGACTGATCATGTCGTTGTGAAAGATAAAGGAGCAATTTTACAGTGACAAAGCTGAACATACTTTCTATTCCTTCTTTAAAAATTTTGTATACCAGAGGGCACCTAAAGATAGACTACTCCGTAAATACTGAAGTCCTAGGCAGCCTGCCATTGTGACAGCATATTTTATAAACAACCATAAATAACACTGCCGGCAGCATATCAGAGACAATTATCCTGCACCATCGGCCCCATTGTTTTGATTTAGTGGGGTCTTATAAGCAAAAGCAATACTTACTTGTCACACCTAACTGCAGGAGTCTAATATGTTTGATATTTTTCTCAGGGTTCATTATGTTTGCTTTTGTTTCTATTATTTTAATGCTTGTTTTGTGTTTTGAAGGTGTACACAGCAAGTCTTAAGAATTTTCTGCCTTTCATGAATGAAAAATATATTAAAAAGGTAAGGATGGATGGAACTAACTAGTGTTTACAGTCAGATCTTTCTTTTGGAGAAGAGGAGAGTCTGGGAAGATATAAGAGCTGTCTGTGGTATATGTATATGCATTTGTATACATTTATATGCACTATATCCATGATCTAATATCCCTAAAAAAATTTACATTTTAATTATCCAGTCCTACCCCCAAATTTTGCATATATATAAAGGATGATTTTGTATCCCAATTCCGTGTTCATTTATATTCATTCAACTCTTTCCCTTCAGCCCCTAATATGTTGTATGTGCTAAAGCGATGGAGTGTCTAATGTCCCTACCTATGTTTGCCAAGTTCATTGTATACTTTGATGAGGGAGTGAAAGAGAGTTTAAAAATCAAAAGATAGAAGTAAAATAAAGTTCCATACAGAATTAAAACATATATTGCCCTCAAACTACACTTTGGCTATTATATATCTGAAGTCCCTAAACACAAGCCATGCCATATTGGAGAAAATGATTCAGTGAAAGTTCTTGAGCTATTCTGAATTCAAATGGTCAAAGGTTTAAAAAAACAAACAAAACAAACAAAAAGCCTTGTTTTCTGAGGAAGATGAATTTTTGTTATTTATAATTAAAGTGACTCCTTTGTTCCTATTAGTGTTATATTGTTTCTTATGTAGCTCCTACAAGAATTATGCAATTAAATTTCAATATGTTAAGGTAATAATTTTCTCAAATGAGTGCAATAATGTGCCCAAGTGTCAATGTTCCTAAAGTAGTCTTCAGAAAGGAATTTTAATATATCTCTGTTTACCACTAAAATTAAAGCTATTGTCTTTCCTGGTGGTAGTTTTCTTTCTACTTCCCTTTCTTTTTCCCTCTCTCTCTCGTCCCTCCCTTTCTCTTCTCCGTCATTCTGATAAGAGCTCTTGTCTGGAGAATTAGTATGAATCTTTAAATGAAGCATGTGCTGGCAAATTTAGGTTAGAAAATCTTTGTTCCTCAATCTATATTGTCTCAATTCAATATATACTCTGTGTCAGGCCTTGAAATGGGTGCAAAGATAAATCAGTTTCTCTGCCTCACGAAACTTACGAACTATAAGGGATGAGTTAATCTGCAAGTTCAGTGGAAGGTAATATATTCAATGGGCCATTAAAACAGAATAAAGGCTTTCCAGAGAGGAAAAGTTTTCTTCTGAAGAGGACATCACAAAAGTTTAAAAGAATGTGGTTTTGGAGCTGAGCCTTGAATAATTGGCAAGGTATGGGAAGGGATAACATAGTTTTAGGTACATAAGAAAATGATAATAGTGCATATAAAATTGTTGGGGGAGAGCTACAAGTGTACAAATTATGAATGAAAGGTCATCATAAGATACTAAATTTGTTGAAAATAAAACTCATAAAAAAAGAAAAGAAAACTCATTTGGGTTTGTAAAAATTGAATACTTTTTACGGTTTCACAGGTGTATACAAATGTCAAAACTTATCAGATCCTACCTATTAAATACTTGCAGTTTATTTTGTGCCAATTATGCCTCTATGAGCTTGATATTTTTAAGGCATAAACTATCCTTCCACCTCAAAATCCCAATATTTTAAAAAGACAAGTTTAATGTGGGCTTACTGTGTTATGCTCCACAGAGCCTCAAAAGCAAAAACCTGATTTTTTTTCATAAATGAAAAAATGGACTACTTCGTAGCCTCAGGTATTGCATTTCAGCTTACTGCACTGATATGTATAATACAATAATACAGGATATTTTAAATGTCAGTGTTTATTAATAAATGGTTTATTCCTTGCTGTCTTTTCATTTTGCATTTGCTATGCACACTTCACGTGGCATATTTCAATAACCTAAGATTTTCCCAGAGGAATTTCCCTTAACTCACAGAATGTGGATGACAATGACTCTTCCTCTAGATGATTTCTATGTTATAAGCGTTGTGATTTCTCTGTAAACAAAATCGAAGCATTTATTCATAGGATGAATTTGAAGATTTTCAAGCCTCAAATTTATTGATGTTTTCCTTTCCTTGGTGATGTTTATATTCTAGGAGCGAGAAGGAAAAGATGCTGAGAAATGCTTATTCTAAGCAAGTTGTAAATTGAGATATATCTCACCTCTATGGTGAAGAGGTTTTTCCTCTCTCACTAACTTCACATCTGTAATACTTTTGCCTCCTTTGCCAGATCCCAAGTTCTGAATTAGCCTGTCCATCCAGTGATCAAAGTTCCCTGGTACTTCACTCTGCTACCTCATAGGGCTAATGTGAGGGGGAAATGATGATAGTTAGCTATATAACATCATTATAACAACTTTTCCTAAATTGCTTATCCTTATAAGCATCATGTGTGGTAATTAATAAGCCTCATTTTATAGGTTAAGAAATTAAAGCACCCAAGAGAACTTAGGTATGTTTTCCAAGGTCACAAAGCATATAAAATGCAGAATTGAGATTCAGAGTCTAGTCTTGTTATTTGATCATGTGTTATGCTATCTTTCAATAAATCAGAAAAATATAAATCAATATCTTAATTAACTAATATAGTCTCCTACATATAATGCTTTAATACCCAGATAAATCTAAAATTTTTCAGAAGTTTAATTAATAACGCCATTAATTAGAACTTTTAAATACTGTGGCAATAGCATTGGATAAAATTGTTTTATTATGTTATATGTTTGGTTTTTGGGAATGCTTCTGTTGACTACATAGATCTAAAATAGCCTACTCAGCCAATAATTGGCTTACCCAAAACTCTGATATACTTCTTTCATTTTATTATTAAAAATACATATGAAAGGAAAATAATTTATTGACTGTTACACATTCTAATCAAATAGGAAATAGATATTGTGATAGTAATTGGTATTATTATTACCAAGAAAATTACATCATCACCAGTCCCTCATTACATTACTCCACTTTTACAGTCTCTATTTCATGTAAAAAACATTTACAAATGTAAAAATCTTTACATTAAATGTATTCAATCATCCCGGCAATAATTTATGCTTGACACATATCTATCTAAGTTTATACAGTTAAGGAGGGGCACATGGCTGGCTCAGTCCATGGAGCATAAGACTCTCTTGATCTTAGGGTTGTAAGTTCAACTTCCACGTTGGGGATAGAGAGTACCTAAAATCTTAAGGGATGCCTGGGTGGCTCAGCAGTTGATCATCTGCCTTCGGCTCAGGGCCTGATCCCAGGTTGCCAGGATCGAATCCCACATCGGGCTCCGTGCGTGAGGCCTGCTTCTCCCTCTGCCTGTGTCTCTGCCTCTGTGTGTGTGTGTGTGTGTGTCTCTCATGAATAAATAAATAAAAATATTAAAAAAGGTAAAATAAAATCTTAAAAAAAAGATAAGGAATTTTTTTAAGATTTTATTTATTTGACAGAGAGCATGAGCAGGGGGAGGGGCAGAAGGACAGGGAAAGAGAGACTGCTCCCCACTGAGCAGAGAGTCCAATGATGTGGGGCTGGATCCCCAGACCTTGGGAATATAACCTGAGCCAAAGGCAGATTAACCTACTGAGCCACCCAGGCATCCCAAGGGTTATACATTTTAAGTAATTTTTAATGTCACACAAGTTTTGGGGTTGACTAGGAGAAAAGAATGGTCAGGGCACCTTGGTGGCTCAGTTGGTTAAGTATCCAACTCTTGGTTTCAGCTCAGATCGTGATCTCAGTGTTGTGAGATGAACCCCACACCAGCACCCAATGTTGAGACTGCTTAAGACTCTCTCTCTGCCTCACCCTCCCACTCTCTCTCTCTCAAATAAATAATTTTTTTTAAAGATAAGAATTGGCCATCAGAATAATTTAAAATTTCAGCACTTTTCATGTACCTGTTGACCAAGAATATGTCTTCTTTGGGGAAATGTATACTTAATTCATTTGCCCACTTTTTAATCAAGTTATTTACTTTTTTGCTATTAATTATTTCTGGAGAAATGCAAATCGAAAACACAGTGAGATACCACTTCACATGTATTAGGATGGCTGTTACCAAAAAATGTTGATGACAATATGGAGAAAAGGGAATTCGAGTATAATGATGGTGGGAATGAAACTGGTATGGCCTCTATAGAAAACAATGTGGAGTTTTCCATTTGATCCAGTAATCCACTTCTGAGTATGCAGCCAAAAGAATTAAAATCAGGATCTTAAAAGAAATATCTGCACACCCATGTTTATTACAATGTTACTCACAATAGACAAGCCATGGAAGAAGCCTACATACCCATTGATAAATGAATGGATAAAGAGAATGTGGAAAAAAATAAAAAATTAAAAAAAGAGAATGTGGAATATACATACAATGGAATATTATTCAGTCTTTTTAAAGAAGGAAATCCTGCAATTTGTGACAACATTAATGAGCCTAAAGGACATTATGGTCATGAAATAAGCTGGTCACAGAAAGACAAGTTCTACATGATACTTTTTCTAGGAGGAATCTAAAATAGTCAAACTCATAGAAGCAGAGAATGAAATGGTGCTTTCTAGGGGCTGGGGGATGGGTGAAATGAAGTATTAATCATAGGGTACAAAGTTTCAGTCACAAAGATGAAGCCCTAGAAACCTATTGTATAGCATAGTGCCTATGGTTAACGATACCGTATTATATTTTTAAAATTTTGAAAAAAGAGTAGATATCATGTTAAGTATTCCTGTCATAATAGTATTATTATAATTATAAATTATTATATTTACATATAATTATTATTAAATAAAAGGGATGGGAGGAAAGTTTTGGAGATGATAGATTTCATGTTACAGATTGTAGTGATGTTTTCACAGATGTAAATAAGCAAAAAGAGTCATCCTGGTTATGGATTTATGAATTTAATGTGTAACAACACTTATACTGTCACAATGTGCAAATATATAGAAGTATTTATATAAAGAAACTGGAAACTGAATTATTAATACATAATTTTCATATAGAATATGAGCACTTATTGGGATGCCTAGGTGGCTCAGTGGTTGAATGTCTGCCTTTGGCCCAAGCTGTAATCATGGGGTCCTGGGATCAAGTGCCACTGGTAGACTGCTTCTCTCTCTGCTTATGTCTCTGCCTCTCTGCATCTGTCATGAATAAATATTTTTTTAAAATATGAACACTTATGTATCAATAAGCCACAATTGAGTGGCTTATTAATTAAAATTTAAATAATTTTAATTAAATTAATTATTTAAATTAAAATTAAATAAAATTTAATTAATTAAAATAATATTATTTTTCATTTACTTACATTTTAGATACAAACTGTTAACAGTAAGACAAATCAACATTTTTATTTCACTTAAGCATTATTTTCAAAACTGCTCTTCACCTAAAGTTATAGTATTCGGGGCAACCTGGGGGGCTTAGCGGTTTAGCGCTGCCTTGAGACCATGGTGGGATCCTGGAGACCCAGGATCAAGTCCCATGTTGGTCTCCCTGCATGGAGTCTGCTTCTCCCTCTGCCTGTGTCTCTGCCTCTCTCTCTCTGTCTTTCTCTGTCTCTCATGAATAAATAAATAAAATTTTTAAAAATAAATAAATAAAGTTACAGTATTCAGAAAAAGAAAAAAACTAAAATATAATCTTTTTCCTTTTTTTAAAAAAAGTGACAACCTTTGGTACAGAACTGTGACATTTCTATAGTAGTAAACTCTATTAGGTGGTTTATATGCTCCTCAAGTAAGATAGGTAAAGTATGGTCCTTTGCATGTTGTTCAATTTGGCATTCTTGGGAGGCTTTCTGCCACTGATGATTAATGTTTCTAATAAAATCACTGTTTGCTAACCATAGTTTGGTGAAAGCATCAGGACCTTGAAGGGAGAAGAAGAAGAAAAAGAGGCTGAGGAGGAAAATGGCAAGGAGGAGGAAGTGAAAGGGAAGGAGAGGAGGCACTTGTTATAGGAAGAAGAGGAAGCAAAGAGGAAGAAGAAGATGCAGAAAGCAATTGACATAATACAGAAAGCTCACTAGGACAAAAGCAAAGTGACTCATGTACACTCACCAAAGTAATACTGGGCAATGCACTTTCAGAATGAAAATACATTACAAACTCTCTGTAAAAAAAGTAGTGATTTGTGATGTAAAATTTAACCTTAATTACCAGAATACTTAATATATACCTAATGCACTTTATTTATATTAGATAAATTGAGTTAGATAATAATGAAATTTATCACATGATCCTTCTCTAAGATCACGCCTTGCTACTGTTGAATTGGGGAACCAGAAACAAATAAAATATAATAATATTATAATTGACTTCTCTTTATCATATGCATTGGCTCCTAACCTCCTTGGGAGGTTTCTGGATGTAATCTGAAAGCACCCCCCATACATGGGACAAGGAGAGAAGGAAGAAAGAAGCAGATTACTCCAGATTGGTAGGTGACAGTTTTGATGAACACGGGAATTTACTTACTAGGCTTGTCTTTGGCAGCTGCAAAATGAGTAGTTTTCTGCACCAGCCCAGCAAATCTTTAAAGTTTGTATATAGAAGCCTTAACTAAATTAGTCACAAATAGGGACACCTGGGTGGCTCATCAGTTGAGCGTCTGCTTTTGACTCAGGACAAGATCCCAGGGTTCCAGGTTCGAGTCCCACATTGGGCTCCCTGCAAGGAGCTTGCTTCTCCCTCTGTCTATGTATCTGCCTCTCTCTGTGTGTTCCTTATGAATAAATAAATAAAATATTTAAAAAGTTAGTCACAAATATTGTCCAGAAGTTCTCAACACATGTTGCTCTATCAATCCTTGAAAGTGGCTCCCACTGTAGGAACAGTGGACAAGACCATATATTCCAAGAACAGGGGTTGGGGTAAAGAGCCTCAATTGCCCAAGTCTAACCTGAGTGTCAACTGGTGGTCACGTCTTCTTGATGGCCTTACCCAATAATATACAACAGTAAATCCTGTCAGTGAAGTGCCATCTATTTGCAGCCATGCTACCCCTTCACATTGACATGCTCATTGAAGATTCATCATCATTTGCTGAACTATTATAACTAAGACTGACCTCTTTGCTTCCACACTTGTCTTCCACAATCTCTTCACTGTTCTATAAGTGGAACTGAAGTGTCCTGTCATTGCTTTGAATCCCCTTCCCTGTTAGACTCCAAAGTCTTTACAGTGTTTTCCAAGCATTGACCTGAACTACTTGTCTCCTTCATTGTCTTCCTCTATCATGTTCCAGGCACAAATAGCTGGGGTGCCTAGGTGGCTCAGCTGGTTAGGTGTCTGCCTTCAACTTGGATCACAATCCTGGAGTCCTGGGATCCAGCCCAATAGCAGCCCTCCTGCTCAGTGGGGAGCCTGCTTCTCCCTCTCCCTCTGCCCCTTCCTCTGCAGCTGCTGCTGCTTCTGGTCTCTTTCTCTCTGTCAAATAAATAAATAAAAATCTTAAAAAAACATTTTGTTTTAATAACCCAAGGATGTCCTTATTTCCTCTGCCTAAAATATTCCTAATGCATCTACATGACTCTTTCCTTCGTGCCATTAGGTCATTTGACTGTACATTTACAGTGGAGGGAAACAGACCAAGTAACATAGCAAATGATAGGAAGTCTGTATGACAATTTGTGACACAGGCTAGATTAAAGCTTAACGTTACCAGACAAGTAAATAATCCACTATAACACTTTGCATCATAGTATGTTAATTGATGTTTATTTCAAGTTCATTCTTAATTTGAATTTACATAGAACTTTATGTATATTTTATAGTCTCATTTTTGTGATTGTTGCATGTCAACTTAATTTTGATTCTACAAATAAGAAATATTTAATGCTTGGAAAGAATCAGGGAGATTAGACCAATTTATTCCAAGGTTTAAAATCCACTCTAAAACAACTCCTATAAAACCATAGAGCCCATGAAAGCCATCAATCATGGGAAAATTACTATTTCAGGAAGCATTGTATTCCTTTTGCTGGAAGCCCTGATGCAAAATTCATCCTTATAATGAAGCAAAATCTAAATTCTTTCATTTTCTCTTTGTTGTTATTAAGTTTAACTTCCCTTGCTTTCAATTATAGTAATGTGCATATTATGAAATTTTTGTTTAAAACCTAATTTACTTTTTTTTTTTTTTTTTTTTTTTTGAGAAAGAAGAGATAGCAACAGAGGGAGAAAAAGAAGCAGGCTCTCGGCTGAGCAGGGAGCTTAATCAGGGCCCAGTATTGGACCCTGGGAACATGACCTGAGCCAAAGGCACACACTTAACCAACTGAGCCATTGAGGTGACCTAAATTTTACTAATAATTTTAACTTCACTAGATCGAGATCAACTGTTATGACCAATTTCTGAATGACAATAAGAATACTTTCAGCTTATTCAGTTATTTATTAGCTCTACCTTGCAGATACTGCTCACACATATCATCAAATTATATTATCAATTCTCTAAACTCTGAAACTTTGCCCTTTGGCAAATCTCCTAGAAGATGAGAAGCCATATGCAACAAGGACAAGTTGTCTAAGCTTAGGATATTCAGAAGCAACCACCCAGCATTCAGCTGACCTCAGATGCATGAGTGAACCCCTTTGGAATCAGCTGAACTCATCCCAAATCAGTCTAACCATAGATCTTTGTGATGGGGTGGTCAGTTTATTTTTCTATGCCACTGAGGTTTTGTGGTCATTTATTAAATAGCATTGTGTGGCAATATATATTGACACAAATGATTAAAAATTAAAGAGTTTAATTAGTAAATAAAATTTCATGTGATATAGACTAAAATGTGGTGTAAAAATGAAAATTCTCAAATGATGTCTTTCTATAGAAAATTTAGAAGGTGACCAGGTAAAATCAATTGGAATTTGTGAATAGAACATACAGGTGACATTTCTGTGCAGGAATTATTTGAAAGCCTTTCATACTTTAATTTATTCAACGGATATTTATTACCAGACAATAGAGATGAAAAATGTTGCCAACATATGTGTGCCAGAGAAAGCCATGGCAAATAGACTTAATCATTTCTTCCTCAAAAGAAGTTGTTATCAAATTTGTTTTGCATAAGCATCAAAATGGGTGCTAGTTAAAAGCTGGGAATAGAATAACCAATTTCAGACTCAAACTTTTATGTGCAGTTTAGAAATTGCTATGGCAAAATGTACTCCAGATGATTCTAATATATTTGGTTTTCAGATTACACTTTGAGAAACACAGAGTATAAAATATGCAAATACACTTAAAAGTTAAAAAAGACAAATGATGGAGCTCTGAAGTAGAAAACTGATACTTAAAATACGGGAAGAAAAATAGGCAAAAACAAAATTGAAGAGAATGGTCTTAACATTGTTATTCAAATGTCACCTTTCAATTAGGCCTTCCCAAACCACTTTATCAAAAATTTCAACCATCAAGTGTCTCTAAGACACTTTCTAGCCTCTAATCTTACTTTATTTTTTTAAATTTTAAAAAAATCCAGTTGTCATAAATATCCTCTATAATAGACATTATTTAATGTTTTTAAAAAAATATTTTTATTTAGAGAGAGATCTCAAGCAGTAGGTAAGGGCAGAGCAAAAAGCAGGCTCCTCGCTGAGCAGGGAGTCTGAAATGGTTGAAGAATAGGAAGTCAGAGAAAGGGCAGCCCTGGTGGTACAGCGGTTTAGTGCTGCCTGTAGCCCAGGGTGTGATCCTGGAGACCTGGGATGGAGTCCTCTGTCAGGCTCCCTGTATGGAGCCTGCTTCTCCCTCTGCCTGTGTCTCTGCCTCTCTCTCTCTCTCTCTCTCTCTCTCTGTCTCTTATGAATAAATAAATAAAATCTTTTTTTAAAAAATGGAAGTCAGAGGATATTGAAGCATGGTAAGAATTTGACACAGCACTGCTATTTTAAAGATTTGGAAAACCCACATGAGAAGAAATGACCCTGAAGGTTGATACAACAATGAGAACATGGTGAGTTCTTTTTTCTTTATTTTAATCACATTTTTAAAGGCAATAAAAATTCTTGGAAACAGAAAAGAATAAATTGCTAAAAATCCATAAGTCAAAGAAGTTAAGACCCTTCCCAAGATAAGTTGACAAAATTCAGCCGTTTTTTACTGGAGACATTTTCAAATTGTGGACAAGCATAGAGAACCTGGAAGGAAAAGGCAAAGAAGAAACATAACTTTTTAGTAGTTCAATAAGGGTGATAACCGGGAAGTTCAGAGGACACAGGAGACTAGGAAAATAGAAATCAAATCTTCCAAAAGGCAGAGTGAAATCACACCTGTGGTACTTGTGAAGACTTGACAGAAAAGGCACTTATTTTGAAAACATTGTCAGTAAGATGTGCACACAATGTTGAAGCCACAGGGGCAAGGGGACACTATAGAGTTAAGATAAATCTTTGAATTGACAGAAATGAATCTCTTGTAATCTTCTGGGGTAAATAATATTGACTTGGAAAGCTCTCAACCAAAAGCTTGTGAGAGCCATATTTAAGGAAAAAGACAAACCAGGGGTATACAAAGTCTATCAAGACTGCAACAAAGGCCAATTTATCTTAATTTCTTATTCAATTTAAATGATTAGCTATTCTGCTACTTGCCTTACAGAGGAAAAGGTGAACTTTATTAAGAGGGCTATAATATCATCTAGAACCTCTAGAATTATGTCATTGAACATTGACAGGTATAAAAAAGTTCTAAATAGGCTATAAATAAGAAAAAACATGACCAACGATCAAAGAAAAGGGCAGAGAATAAATATATTAGATTGGATGTCAAAGATCCATATATCAGAATTTACAAACGAATACTTAAAAATTGCTATGATTAACGTTCAAGAACACAGTGAAAAAATAGACAAAAGTTAAAGAAATTTACCAAAGTATTAGATTCTCAAAAAGAAAAAAAGAATAAGTTGACACTACAAACAGAAAATAAAATGTGATATCTGAAATTATGAATAGTTTTAAATGTACCTGCTAAAATAAAATTTCAGTTACCTAAGAGAAAGTCCATAAAAAATACACAAACTACAGTGGTGAGAAAAGAAATGTAGAATAGAATAGAGCACAGAGATATTTTGGACACTCTTCAAAAGTCTATTATAATTATAATCCAAGTCTTGAGAGGAGAAGAGAGAAATGATGGGGCAAAAGTAGTATTCAAAGGAATAATGGCTAAGAAAATTTTTAAATGATATAAGACTCATAAGTACAAGAAATCTAATTATACCTTACACAGTATATACAAAAAGAAAGTTTAACTAGGCACTTCACAGTAAAGCTGCTGCAAAGAAAAGAATAAAAAAATAAGTCCTAAAAGCCAGCCAGAGGAAGAAAGATACCTTGTTTTCAAAGAACAACCAACCATAAGAATGACAGCTGTCTTCTCACCACTAATGATGGGAGTCAGAAAGCAGTGGAATGACATCTTTGTATTTCCAAAGAAAAAGTACTGCCAACCTAGAATTCTAAAACAAGAGAATATATTCTTATCCATCAAAAATAAAAGTGAAATAAGGATGTCTGCAGACAAAGACTGAGGGAAGCTGTCAATAATAGGGACATAGTTAAAAATAAAAGTCTAAATTAAAGCCAGAACTTCAGGTAGGAAAAAAATAATCTAAAATGTGAACAAAGAAATATAGAATAGAATTAAAATACACCACAAAAATGTAAATAAATGAGAGAATGTAAGTAGTTGTTTAATGTACAAAACAATTATAGAAATGTCCTGTGAAGCTTAAATTATATGTAAAACAAGGCACCATCACACCAATAATACAAAATGGAAATGGTTTTAAAGATTGTAATATACTAGAAGAATAGGGAAAGTAGAAAAAGAATGACTTTATTGGACTATAATTAGGCACCCGTAATTTAATATATATAAAGACCTATAAAAATATTAATGTACAAATCACAAATTAATCAAATGAAAATAAAATGAAATAATAAAAATAAATAAATAAATGCATCTTAAAAGAGAAAAGTTTTCTGCTCTCTAAGACATAACTAAGAATATGCAAAGGCTAAAGTCAGACTGAGAAAAAAATAGTAATTCATTTAACAGACAAATAATATATATCCAGAATATCTAAATAGTTCTTAAAACTTAGTAACAAGAAGATAATCCAAAAAAAGGTAAAAAACTTGAACAAAAGCATCTCATAAAAGGAAGTACGCACATGACAATAAATACATAGAAAGATATTTGACATAATTAGTTATCAGGAACATGCTAATTTAGAGCAAACTCAGATTCTACTCCACTCAACTCTGGTTAAAAGAAAAATAAATAAATAAATTTAAATATGCCAATTGTTGCTAGGGACATAAAACAACAGAATAGCTTATAAAATGCTGGTGGGAATGCAACATTTTAACCTGTCTGGGTAAATCACTGGTGTTTTTGAAGTGAAATATAAACCATTATTCTACACCTAGGTGTTTCCCAAAAAGAAATGATAATATGTTCACATGCAAAAACTTGTGTGAAAAAGTTCATATTAACTTCACTTAATAATTATAAAAACATAAAGGTGAATGGATAAACAAATTGTGGTATATCCATAAATAGAATTCTACTCTGAGTTAAAAAAAAAAACAAACTAGTAATTTACATAACAATATAAATACATCTCAAAATAATTGTGTTGTGTAAAAGAAGCCTGACATGAAATAATTCAGGTTGCAAGTTTCTATTTATATGAAAAGCAACAAAAGACAAAATAAATTTAATAGTAACATGAAATAGATTATTATTTATTCACACCAGAGGTGTGAAAGAAGTTGATTGCCAAAGAGG
This sequence comes from Canis lupus dingo, assembly GCF_003254725.2. NCBI lineage: Eukaryota > Metazoa > Chordata > Mammalia > Carnivora > Canidae > Canis > Canis lupus. Next base: position 45,733,206 of record NC_064248.1, read on the forward strand.
CATGATGGTACTTCTTTTGAGGTGAAGAATGTGTTTTACATCTTGATTTTGGTGACGGTTATGAGTATGTATATTTGTTAGAACTCATGAGACGTATAGAAAATGGGTGCATTTTAAAATATAAATTCTAGGGATCCCTGGGTGGCGCAGCAGTTTGGCGCCTGCCTTTGGCCCAGGGCGCGATCCTGGAGCCCCGGGATCGAGTCCCACGTCAGGCTCCCGGTGCATGGAGCCTGCTTCTCCCTCTGCCTGCCTCTCTGCCTCTCTCTCTTTCTCCTCTCTGTGCATTCTCATAAATAAATAAAATCTTTAAAAAAAAAATTCTATTTCAATAAAGTAGATTTTTAAAAAAGATAACGTCTCAAATAGGAAATATAAAATGGGAGTAGCTATATCTTTTTCATAACAATTATGTAATAATATAATGGATTTAATACAAGTAAAAGGTTAAAAAAATCATTTGCCTATTGCTTATTCAACAGAGACCTCAAATAAGACAGAATATTGACAGTAAAATGATGAAAAATGACTCAACAAATTTCAAATAATTTAAATCATACATAATTAAAGACACTTTACCAAAGAGTATATTCATAATGGTCCAGCTGAACGTATGACTACTCAATTATCCAGCATATTTGTTTTTATTAATACTATAAAATATTGCCACAAGTTTAGTGGATTTCATTTTTTTTTAAATTTTCATTTATTTATGATAGTCACACAGAGAGAGAGAGGCAGAGACATAGGCAGAGGGAGAAGCAGGCTCCATGCACCGGGAGCCCGACGTGGGATTTGATCCCGGGTCTCCAGGATCGCGCCCTGGGCCAAAGGCAGGCGCTAAACCACTGCACCACCCAGGGATAGCAGTTTAGTGGATTTCAATAACACAAATGTATTATCTTACAATTGTGGGTTAGAAGTCTCTCATGGGTCTCAATCAAGGTGTTGGCAGTGCAGAGTCTCTTCCTGAAGGACCTAGAGAATCATTTCCTTGCCCTTTTCAGCTTCTCAAAGTGTTCCCATTTGTCGGCTCTTGGACTCCTTTACTCATCTTCCAAGTCAGCAAGTGTGCATCCCTCTTTAATAGTTCTTCTATAATCCATTCTTCCATTCCACTCTGAACTCAGCCAGGAAAAGTTCTCATATTTTAGGGATTCTTGTGATTAGCTTGAACATACCGGAATACTCCAGGATAATCTCCCATAGTAAGATCCTTCATTTAATGATATCTGTTAAAAAATAATGATAATACCTGTAAAATTCTCTTTGCCATGTAAGGTAACATATCTACAGACTCCAAAGATTAGAATGTGGACTTTTTTAAGAGGCATTATTCTTTCTGACACATCCAATAAATTCACATGTATGCTTTTTAAATCTAAGAAAAAGCATACATGTTTTAACCAAAAGGTAAGTACTAGAGTATTCTGAACTACACTGCGTATAATAACTAAACAACAAACTCCCTGAAAAATGCTTATCAGAAAACAATGTATCAAAAATTATATTATATTCAATGGAATATAATATAGAATAGAACGTTATGATGGAATAGTATAGAACAATGATTTTTTTTTTTAGTACAGTGATAAAAAAAATATCTGTTAACTATGTATAAATATATCGGTGAGTTACAGAGACATTATGTTGAACCAAAGTAGTCAAACACAAGAGACTATCTATGCATCTTTTATTTAAAGTACAAAAACAGATAATCTAATTTATGCTATGGATGGTCGGAACAGTAACTATCTAAGAAGAGATACAGCATAAATGAGGTCTGTGGTGTTAACAATACTGTTTCTCGGTATGGATGTGTGTTGAACAGGTATGTCCAATTTGTGAAGTTTTAGAGAGTTGTTCACTTATTTGCATGGTATGTGTTCATTATAGTTGAAATGTTTATAGTTTTTTTAAAAATCATATATCCTTTAGATCAGTTTTCAGCACAAATAATAATATATGCCATTTATTAAGCTGTTACAATGTATGAACTTCTATTTGTATGAACTTCTATTTCTCAAACCAACTCTGCAATTTCGGTGTTACTGTCATTTTTCTGTGAATTTAAGTAACATGACCAATGTAAAACAGACAGTGGCTGAGCTCAATTAAAGACCTTACAGATTTGGTTTCCAAAGTCATGTTTGTTCAGATAGATATATAGACTGTTGGGGCCAGGCGGGAAGGGAAACTCCTCAAGATGGCGGATACACCAAAATGGCTGAAGTTCCTGTCACCACCTCCACTTGGGATGACAGCTTGAGCAGACCCTTACACCTCTCCTTTGGACTTCCTCAACCGAACCCAATGCCCTTCAAACCCCAGAGGAGGAAGTCACCTTTGACTGGTCGAATTGCAATCCTTCCTTTGCATAGTGAGGGTCACTCTGACTGGTTGGATTGCAATCCTTCCTTTGCATATGAGCCAACCAATAGGAAACCGTTCTGCCTTACAACGTTATGTAAACCCCCTACCACCTTGTCTTGGCGCAACTTCCTCGACTCACTCTCTTTCCCCCGTGAGTCGTGGAACCTCGCCCGAGGGTGCCTGCAATAAAATCTGTTCTTGGACCCTCGCTTGCCTTGGCGGTCTCATTTCCGTCTAGTTACTAAAAAACTTAACATAGACGATAAATAGATAGATAGATGATACACAGATAGAAGATGATAGATAGATGATAGATAGATAGATCTATATGATCTATGAAACTTTTAAATTTCTAATAATTCCAATATTTAAATGAATACATTCAAGATCTATCTATCTATCATCTATCTATCTATCTATCTATCTATCTATCTATCTATCTATCATCTATCTATATACATATATATGCATCTTAAATGTATTTAAATATCAGAATTGCTAGAAATGTAAAGTTCTATAAAGTCAATTCCACTTACATGGTCTGATAGCAGAATACTCACCTCCAAAGATGTTCATGCTCTACTTCCTGGGGCCTAAGAATATGTTTTTTTGTTTTTTGTGTTTTGTTTTTTTACATGACATAGGGAAGAAGGGATTAAAGTTACAGATAGAATTAAGATAGCTAATCAATTGAGTTTAAGATAAAAAGATTATCCTGGAATACTTGGGTGGACCAATGTAATCACAAAGTCACATTAAAGGACTTTAATGTGAAAGAGGAAGGCAGAAAGGAAGGACTGAGTCAGAGATGTGAGGATGCTACATAGCTCTGTTGAAGGGGCCAGGAGATAGGAAATGAAGATGGCCTCCAGTAGTTGGAGAAGCAAGGAAACATTGCCCCCTAGAGCTTCCCCGAGGAGCAAAGCCCTGTTTATACCTTGACTTTAGCCCAGGAAGACTCACTGAAGACTTTGGGTGGCCAGAACTATAAAATAATAAATTAATGTTTTAAGCCATGAAATGTGTGATAATCCATTATAGTAGCAATAGGAAACTAATGCACAAGTTCATGCCCTAGAAAATTTGAAGTGGAAGCTTTACTGGTGTTACCCTAGTTACCTGTAGGCTTCCATCCAATATATAATGCAGTTCTCTATGGAGAAGAAAGTTCACAACTCAAAGAAATTTAGGTAACTCTTTAGGTAAATATCTGAAACAATCTGAACAATAGTGGTTTTCTGTGGCATGTGACTTATTGAAGAAGGCAGTCTATTGTTTCTAATATTAGAGATAGTTTTGCTGGAGTTTGGGCTCTATGAAAAGAAGAACCCAACATTGGGAAAAAGATGAAAAATTGTAGAAGCTGGAGTTTGTGATCAAAGCTGGAGTTGACTGAAACAAATTCCAGTTAGAACACTGATAGCAATAAATAACAATTCAAATAAATATTTCTATAAATAAGATATAATAGTCCATCAATGTTCTGTCCTCTGAATAGGAGAGCCCTCAAATTATTTCAAATCCCAAGTTGTAAACATGTGCAAACTTTGCACACTTTGATGAGTATAGCTAAATGATTCATAGATGAATATAGTCAACATGTTCTGGTGTTCATTAAACATTAAGTTTTTGAGATTAGAGAATTGGTCAATTTGGAGCAAGAAGGTGTAGACATTGCTAACAGGAAACAGCTCCACTCCAGGGGCAGCAACTCTGAGAAGCAGTGTCAGAATAGGAGGCAGGGTCACAATGCTTGAGCAGCCAAAGTTCAACTATCACTGTAGTCAACCTCAACAAGAAGTAGGCCATGGTAAAAGAGCTGAAGTTGTACATTCTGGAAAACCACATGAATAATATAGCTTGGTCTTATGGTCTGGAAAAAAAGTGAAAGGTAATGTTTCAAACTGAAATATCCTACTATAGAATGCATAATTTCATAGGGAAGAAGAATTATTCATATGTAGAGTGGTCATAAAATACATCAGGAAGAAAATGGCTTATTTAGCTCAATGCTATGGTACTATTTAGACTCCCAATGGTATGTGAAGAAGTGCAATCTGTCTGAAAGTTACAATGTCCAGATGTGACCTTCACAAATTTAATTTCTTTTATTCTTCTGAGGAACTATCTTAAATTTTTAACTGCCCTACTTGTCAGTACCACCTGCCTGTACATTGTTAGGCCCCAGAAGGTTCATTTCGCTGATCACTTCAGAAACATAGAGTCTTTTTCATTGAACAGGAACATACTTTTTCCCCAAAGGGACAATGGCAGTCATATCTCATCATTTATCTGAATAGTAGGAAAAGATTAACCAATTCTAACACTGGGCTGAGGAATCATGTACATCAGTTTAATATAAATAAAGATTTAAACAGACACTCCACAGAAAAATATTAAAAAGAAACCTATATGAAGACTGTAGATTGCAAATTCAAAGGAATAGAAACACCTTATAAATTGAACAAAAATACAACTGAGGAAGGTTATATGTTCAAGTTATAATTTATTGGAGCAGAAGCATAATCCTTGAACTGATAAGCTTAATTAGGATTTGATTATAACATATAGGTGGAAATATATATATATCTCATATATGTTATATATGTGTGTGTATATATATATATATACATATAGTCTGAATTGAACTGAAGTGGAATGATCATATCTAGTTATTGAACTATCTAGTTATCATTATTGATCTTGAAGTAATTATTACTTCCATGTTGTTACTGTGTCAGATATCCAACTCCTCTTTCACTTATTTATGAAAATGATTAAATACAATGTTTCCGTAGGTCCTCATGGTAATGTTTTTGTTTATTTTCCATTTTCATGACTCCAAATGAGCACTGAGGGGAGGAATACCACAGAAGGTGAGGCTGAGGGAATATTTTTTCCCCCAGAACTATTTCTTTTTAATTTGAGAACAAAATGAAGTTGAAAAGTGTCCTCTTGCGACGCCTGGGTGGCTCAGAGGTTGAGCTCTGCCTTCAGCTCAGGGTGTGATCTCGGGGTTCTGGGATTGAGTCCCATATCGGGCTTCCTGCATGCGGCCTGTTTCTCCCTCTGCCTGTGTCCCTGCCTCTGTGTGTGTGTGTCTCTCATGAGTAAATAAATAAAATATCTTTAAAAAGAAAAGTGTCCTCTTTTGAAGACGTAGCTTATATAAGGATTAAAAAGGGTAATCAGTAGGGATGCCTGAGTGGCTCAGTCCATTTAAGCATCTGCCTTCATCTCAGGTCAGGATCTCAAGGTCCCATGATCCAGCCTCACATCAGGCTCCCTGTTCAGTGAAGAGTCTGCTTCTCCCTCTCCCTCTGACCTTCCTCCCTGCTGTGCTCTCTCTCTCTCTCTCTCTTTGTTTCAAATAAATAAATAAAATCTAAAAAAAAGGGGGGGGTGATCAATAGAAATGGTATTGTGTAGAGGTGGGGGTGGGGGTGGAGAGGGGGAGAACTCAGACCCTGAGGCCTCAACCCAGGCCCTCCAGAGATGTTCCCAGAGGTTGTTGGTCTTGCCACAACAAAGAATTCAAGGACGGACACAACACACTAGATGAGCAGTACAAGCAGGAAAGTTTATTAAAGTAAAAAAGTCTGGATGTGAGAGTGGATGAGCTCAGGGAGAGCTGTATCCACTGGGGTTGGGTTGCTATATCTTTTATTGACAGTTGTTAACAAAGGGGTGCAATATTCATTTCTTCAGGCAGGCGGAGATTCTTTGGGAAGCAGGGTGGTTTCTATATGCTTTTTCTTCCTAATTTGGTCAGAGGTTTCCTGTCATGGCACCCGTGGAGGCGATGTTAGCATGATAATGTAGTATAATGACGGAATAATGTGGACTTTGCCAGCCATGTTTGGCCTGTCTGGTTTGAGCTGGTTTCTTGTGATTCTGTTTTGGAGTGTTGCCAGAACAGGCCTCTGCCTTCCTCATAGTTGGCCATGATTTGGGGCTTCCAGGCATCTTGTTAGAACCTAACTGATAGAACTCTAACAAAAATGAGTTCTTCTTACAGATATTTATATTTTGCTATATCAGATGAAGATTCATGCATCATATCTAATCATCTATATATAAATATAGATAGTTTTCTCTTAATTACTAGAGGAAGTTTAAGTTATCAATATCTCAAATGGTAAAGCAACAATTACAGTTAGAAGCTCTCAGTACTGACTACCTCAATGTAAAATTTAAAAAATAAATAAATAAATTTAAAAAAACAGATAAATACGACACCAAAAATGTATGGACCAGGTGGCATTCATGGAACATGGATCATGGAGAATTCAAATTTCAGGAAGATGCTGAACAAGCTACCTTTCCTACCCCCAGGAAGAAATAAGAACATTTTGAGAAATGTTCCGAATTAGTATGTGAGATGAGAGTCAAGGCTTTATCCTGGGGCAGGAATCAGGCTGCAAAAGGTAAGATAAGAAAGAAATTAGTGGAGATTGCTTTGCTTCTCTCCAGCTATTGCCCTGGGAGAATGAGTTACATCCCGTAGTAGCAATAATTCAACTCCCTGGTGCCAGTGGACTCTAGAGTAAAATCAAGGCTGTAGGAAAGCCCTGTAAAAGTGAAAAGCTGAGAAAAACAATGGAGCTAGCTAGATGAAGACATGTGATTCTCTTCCATCTCCAAACCCTCAGAGACTAATGAATGACAACCTATGGAGTGTTTCAGTGTCAACTGTGTATCCTTTGGAAACAAAGGTCTGATTTGATAAGTTATTTTCCAGGATTTGAAATGATAAACTATTCTGATGCTGGAGGTGGTGGGGTTCAAGGTTCATATATAGTTTCCTATGTCTTGAGTTTATCAAGCTGACCCAGACTGCACTGACTTACTCCAAATACTCACGAATCTCTTCAAGAGAATCCATCCTTTGCCTTAAACTTCTTATAAAGCTGTAAAGCTGGTGAGGACAACACATAATGTTTCTTAGAAGGTCTATTGTTTAAGAGAAACTGTTTGTAGGACATATCCTTGAGATCCTTAGGGGAACATTTTTCTAACAGAATAGTTCCCCGAGGAACCATCCCTATGCCTTTCTGACATTTTATATGGTCCCATTCTGCACTTCACCTTTGCTCTAAAGCCCTTTCTTAATTTGAAAACATGGGAAGGCTTAGGAATGTGAAACCTAATTTTATTTTTGATCTCAGTAAGTACTGTGCTTTTCTATTTATTATAAATTTTACTTAAAAATGGAATAATTAATTTTCAGCTCATCTCTCTCTTCTATAATTTTATCCTAGCCAGTGAAAAAATTTCATGTGGTGTTTTAAACATGCTACCTTGAAATCTCCTTAGCTGAATCACCCAGATCATTAGTCACATTTCCTATTTTTCAGGTGACCATAGGTGATAAGGTTTTTTTTTTCCCTCTAATTCCTACTGACTACCTAATTAAAATCCTACCTTCTCCAGTTTCTAATAGCATGCACTTCACATTCTTTTAAGCCTCTACTGATCTCTTATTTACCAAAACCAAGCAGAAGCTTCTGCTAAATGACTTCCTGAGTCCTTTTCACTTTTACTGGCTCTCTCCAAATATTGCTCCGTACACCCAACCACCTGGTCTTTAAGACACTTCACAGTCTTTAAAGTTTTGCTACAAAACAATACACTTCCAGATAGCAAGAAAATCACCCTCAAACTTAGAGGTGTTAAAAAAAAAACCATTTTTTTTCATAAATATCCAATTTTGGCAGGGCTTAACAAAAGAATATTTCATTTCCACTCAACTCAGCACAAGATGACAAATTAAAATATATGATTATAATTGTAGATCATTGTACAAAATGTTCCCCTTGCATATCTGTCAGTTTTGCTTTATGTTTTGAAAAACCCCTTTGTTATATGCATGACCATTTAGGATCGTTATATCTTCCAGATTAATTGATCTCCTTTCTGATTAGGATATGACTTCCTTTATCTCTGGTAAATGTCTCTTCTCTGAAATCTGCTTTTATAATAACATATCCACTCCAAAACTTTACCTTTGAACTCTATATGTCTTTGTATTCAAGTCTTCATTTTTATTCAATCCAACAATCTGGGCTTGGCCTGCTTCCATTTAATGTGATTACGGACATGGTTAGGTATAGATCTATCATCTGCTATCATCTGTTCTTTGTTCCACTTTTCCTTTCTTTCTGCCTTCTTTGGAATTTATTTAATATTTTTATGATTACATTTAGTCTTTTTTTTCTTGGCATAATAGTTATAATCCTCTGTTTTGTAATTGTAGTGGTTTATCTAGAGATGATTGCATTCATCATTGACTTAACAGTTCAGTACTAAGTGATACGATACTACTTCAAGACAGTATAAATACTGAAACTTGCAAGTGTACACTCTGACTTCTCACCTGGTCGTTATGACTTTTTTTTTTTTTTTTTGGTTATAAACTTTATATATACATATGCTCTAAGTTCCACAGTGAATTGTTATTTTTATTAAATATTACTTATTTTAAATAGTATATTACCTTAAATAGATTTAAGTAGTAAAAAATATATTATACCTTTACCAAGGTAGATAGTATTTCTGATGCTCTTTCTTTTGTCTAAAACCATAATTGCATATTTTCCTCTTGGATTTCCTACACATTTCTTTCTTTTTTTCTTTCTATATATTTATTATAATGTGAGTCTTCGTGGAATCAATCTTTTGCTTTTTAAAATTTTTTTCCAATTTATTTATTCATGAGAGACACAAAGTGAGAGAGAGAGAGAGAGAGAGAGGCAGAGACACAGGCAGAGGGAGAAGCAGGCTCCGTGCAGGAAGCCCGTGCAGGGAGCCCGATGTGGGACTCGATCAGGGGACTCCAGGGTCAAGCCTTGGGCTGAAGGCAGACACTCAACCGCTGAACCACCCAGGTGTTCCTAATCTTTTACTTTTTGTATGTTATTAAACACCTCCTTAAAATTATTTATTTTTGAAATATATCTTCACTAGGAATGGTGTTAGGCTGGCAAAATTTTTTTCTTTCAGATGTTTAGAGTTGTTGCTCCACTGTCTTCTCATTGGTATCATTTTTGAGGATAAATCTGTTGTTATCTTTATCTTTATTCCTGTGTATGTAACACATCCTTTTCTCTGGCTGCTTTCAATATTTTCTACTTATCACTGACTTTGGGTAACATGCTGGTGTTTTTTTCATGCTTCTTTTATTTAGGGATTATCATGGTTCTTGGATTTATGTTTTTTATTTTCAGCAGTTTTGGAAAAATTTTTTTCTGTTGTATTTGCAATTAGCCCCCTCCTTAGATAAGAGACTTCAATTACATGTGTTTAGGCCACTTGGAGTTGCCTCACTGATGCTCTTTACTTTTATTTATTTTTAAGTCTCCATTTATCATTTTGAGTAACCTCTGCTGGTATGTTTTTTATCCTGTAATGTCTAAGCTTCCATTAAGTCCATCATGTTGCATGTCAGATCACAGTAGTTTCATAGCCAGAAATTTGATTTTAATGTTTTTTTTTTATATTTTTTGTCCTAACATATTCTATCTTTTCTCTAACTTTTTGAACATACAGTTATAGTAAGTGTTTTAAAGTATTTGACTGTTCTTTCTATTACCTGTGTTACTCTTAATGACTTTTATCACCATTCTGGCTTGATTTTTAATGCTTCTTTGGACAGCAAACCATTTTTTATTAGATGCTAGGCATTGTGGGTTTTACCTTGTTGAGATGGATATTTTTGTATTCACATAAATGTTCTTGAGTAGTAATTCAATATTCCTATAAATGTTGTTGGATACAGTTTGATTCTTTTGGGTTACGCTTTAAAAAATAAATTTAAGTGAAACTAGACTAAACTATTCTCCACTACTAGTGTAAAGCCTCCTTGTGAGTGCACTTTTGGCCTCATGGTTTATGGAACTTTCCAGCCTTGCTGATAGAAATAGACACCATGCCCAAACCCATGTGAGTGAAGAGCTCTGTTCTGTGTAATCCTCTCATTTGGTTCTTTCACTGGATTTAGGCAATTTCCTATACATATGCACAGATCTGGACTCTGCTAAATGCTGATGGGGCATTTTCCACAGATCTCCGGAGTTCTGTATGCAGGTCCCTCCTCCCTGGCACTCTGCCCTGAAAAGAGTAGCTGCCTGGCTTTCCTCAGACTCTCCATGTCTTCAACTCAAAACTTTTGCTGGGTTTTGTCTGTGTTCATTATCCCTGTGCATCTCCTGGAAATTCTCTTCAGGCAAGAACTGAGACAATAACAGATCTCAAATTTTTGTATCTTGTTTCTCAGGAATTATTGTCCTTTGTTGTCTGATGTTCAATGTTTTGCAAAAAATCATTTTATATATATATTGTCTATTTTTCTGTTGTTCCAGATGGAGAATAATTTGGCCCCTTTTACTCCCTTTTGTTTGACTTAATTAACCCCTTCTCTTTAAAAATTAACTCAAGATAAAATAGAAAAACAAAGAACTTTTCACAAACCTATATCTTGTGTATTTAAGTAACTACTATATCGGTTTCCCTCAAATTCTTGAATTCTTTAATAATTTTCACTTTCTTCAGACCCATGGTCATTACTCCACTGACTTTATTATTTCTAAGGTCATCATATATACCCTTATTGCTAAATATAGTTGACATTAATGTGCTCTTACCTTGCTTGAGCTCTTGCAATAACTGAAACAATTGACCATTCTTTAAAACATCATATCCCTTGATACTCTTTCTACTTCTCTAAGCATTCCATATCTTCTGTGAATCTCTATGAACTTCACTGTCTTTTTTTAAATTGTGGTCTTCAGAGTTCTTCACTAGACCTTCATTCTCCCTCCTACTTTACAGTGAACACTTACATTTCATTCTCTTACCATAACATGATGATTATCTAATTTATGTTTATATGTATCTTTGTTTCTCATTTATTGCTTTTGATATCATGACTACAAACCCAAGAAATAGCTATACTCTTATCTTTTCCTTTTTCTACTCATTTATACTTAATAATCAAGTCTGAAAATCTGGCTTCTAAAGTCCTGTTAAATTCATCCATATGAATTCTATGTACCTTCTAAAATCCATCATTATTTCTTGAATTGCTTAGTATAAATCCTCCTAATTAACATTCTTACCTCCAGTTTTATATTCTTTCACTTATTGTCTACATTGTAGCCAGAGTTATCTTTCTATAACAGCTATTTGATCATTTCACTACTCTGCTTAAAACCATTCAATGTGTCCCTACTGCTTTTGGATAAATACCCAAATCACTATACCTGGTCTAAAAACACTTTGCATGTTATGAACATTCTTCATGTTTTCATCATATCTCATCACTGACCTCTCTTTTCAATGTATCTTCATCAAATTTAATGACTTCAAAGATACGCTTTATCTTGTTTTCATTCCTTTGCACTATATTGGATATGCCTGAAATACTTTTCACTATCTCATCCTGTCATCTTTTATCTTGCAAATACTCATCATTTCTCATGTTGCAGACTCCTTGAGGCAATCCTCACTGATGATTCAAAACCTGATTAAGTGATTTTCTATGTATTCATGTAATATACGTGGCTTCGCATATCATATTATATATTTGACTAATTGCCTTTTCTTCCTTGTTTTGCTTCAGTAAAGGTAGACACTGTACTATTTTTTTTTTTTTGCTGTTGTTAATATGGCACATGATACAGCACCTACCACATGGACAATCCTCGATGAATATTTGTATTTATCAAAAAATATTTAACATCTGCTACATGAAAAATATTGTTCTAAGTACTTATGTTATTTCCATGGCAAAAATCACTGCTTGAGCAGCACCATGCTGGCTCAGTCAGTAGAACATATGACTCTTGATCTCAGGATTGTGAGTTCAAGCCTCACACTGGACGTAGACACTATTTACAAAAAGTAAATCACTGTTTATGGAATTCACATTCTAATTGGCTACACAGACAATGAAAAATTAGTATAATAGATACTGTTATGTTATGTTGTAACACTATAAACACTACTATAGAAAAATCAAACAAACCAAAATTTAGAGCATGGAAAAGTCAGGGAAAGAGAGAATAGGTGAGGGAAGGAGGAATTCCACTTAGTCCTCATTGAAAAGGTGAAAATCAGCAATTACCTGAAGGATTTGAGGTATTTATCTATGTACATATCTAGGGGAAAAATGTGCCAGGGAGAAAATATTGGTAGAAAACAAACACTTAAAATAAGAGTGTGATTGCTGTGTTTGAAAAATAGCATGGAGCTCATATGTTTGGAGAAGAGATAGCAAGAGAGGACATCAGAACGGTAACAAAGATCACATAATTTAAGGACTTTAACTTTTACACTGAGTGAAATGGGAAACCATTGCAGAATTCTCAACTTAGGGGATCCCTGGGTGGCTCAGCAGTTTAGCACCTGCCTTCCGCCCAGAGCATGATCCTGGAGACCCGAGATCAAGTCCCACATCGGGCTCCCTGCATGGAGCCTGCTTCTCCCTCTGCCTGTGTCTCTGCCTCTCTCTCTCTCAGTCTGTGTCTCTCATGAATAAATAAATAAAATCTTTAAAAATAATAATAATAATTCTTAACTGGGAAGCTGTATAATCTCACTTATGTGTTAAAAGAACTACCCTGACGTTTTTGTTGAAAATGAACTTCATAGGCATAAAAAGTAAATAAATGTTTCCATCTTTGGGCAGCCCGGGTGGCTCAGCGGTTTAGCACTGCCTTCAGCCCAAGGCATGATCCTGGAGACCTGGGATCGAGTCCCATGTCGGGCTCCCTGCATGGAGCCTGCTTCTCCCTCCTCCTGTGTCTCTGCTGCTCTTTCTCTCTGGTATCATTAGGAAGTTGACATTCTTTAGGAGGCTATTATTTTGCCTGCCACAATGGAAGGGTAGCCTAGTAAATGAGGTAAGAGTTTGTGGATAGTATCAGAACTGTAGAAATAGATGCAATAGAAACATGGATATCTATGTGTAGAAAGAGAGTTTTTATTTAAGCATAGCAAACATTTGATAAAGCACATAAATATTAAGTATATATTTGATGAATTTTAACACATAAACATCTACTTACCACCTCTTAGACTGTGCTGTAAAACATTTCCAGAATTATACAAAACACTTTCATTCCTTGCCCCAGTAAACCACTTCCCTCAAAACAAACAAACACACAAATAGACACCCTACTATTTTTGGTCATTTATTAATATAGATTAATTTTTCCTAACTTGAAATGTATGTAAACTATATTTTTGGTGTCATTTTTTAAGTTTAAAATTATATTGAAGATTGATCCATGTCATCACTGAATAGTATTACACAGCATAAATATATGGCAATTTATCTATTCACTAATGATATTCAGATTTGGGCTTTTATGACTAAGTATGATATGAACATTTTTGCATGGCTTTTTTAGTGAATATCAACTTAAACCCCTTCCCACACCACAAAAATCAATTCTACATAGATTATAAACTCAATGGGGATCCCTGGGTGCCTCAGCGGTTTAGCACCTGCCTTCAGCCCAGGGCGTGATTCTGGAGTCCTGAGATCCAGTCCCGTGTTGGGCTCCCTGCATGGAGCCTGCTTCTCCCTCTGCCTGTGTCTCTGCTCTGTGTGTGTGTGTGTGTGTGTGTGTGTGTCTCATGAGTGAATAAATAAAATCTTAAAAAAAAAAAGACTATAAACCCTAAAATAGTAAATACTCTACAAGTAACCTAGAGGGTATCATTATGATTGTATAGAAAGGTTTCTAAGCAAAAACTAAAAAACCATCAACAAAAGGCTCAATAAATTGGTTATATTTCAAAATTAAAGGTAACAGGATTTTACGACAAAGGGAACATGGATTGTAAGACAGAATCAGAATTGTTCCTAGGTTCAGCCTGAGTAACTAGAAAGGTGGAATTCAGACAGATAAATTTGATCTCAGTTTTTGGAGATAGGCAGCTATTTAATCTTGGACATATCGACTTAGGCATGTCTATTAGTACTTGAGAGGAGATATCAGATAGACAGCTTACTCTATGACTATGGAGTTTATAAGAAATGTCTCAACCAAAGATCTAACTTTGGACAAGAGAATGTGTAAAATCACCAAGATGATATGTGGATATAGAGAAGAGAAAAAGCCAAAGAACTTAAATCTAAGATATTCTAATGTTAAGAGGCTTAAGAGGGAGGAAGGAGGAGAAATAAAAAAAAAAAAAAATCAGTAAAATAAGACCAACTAATCCCCTAAGGTAAGAGAAGAAATTTAACATTGTCTAAGGAGTAATAAAATGTTGCTTTGTGCTAAATAAGATAAGTCTGATGGCTTGGGGATTATGGTTATGCTTATAAAAACAGTTCTGGGGTGCCTGGGTGGCTCAGGCAGTTAAGCATCTGACTTAGTTTTGGCTCAGATCATGATTTTAGGGTCCTGAGATTGAGCCCCATGTCAAGCTCTGCACTGAGCATAGACCTGCTGATGGCTCTCTCTTCCTCTGCCTCACCCCATCTCTCTGTGTCTCATAAATTAATTAATTAATCTTAAAAACAGAAAAATAAAAACAATTTCAATGGATGAGTGGCTACAAAATCCTGTTTGGGAATCCTAATTGGAAAATGAAACAAAAAAAATAAGGTCAGTGAATATAATCAGTGTCAGTAAAGAAATGGGGTCTTCTCTGGTGGATAAAGTACGCTCAGAGAAGCTTTTTTGTTTGTTTTAACTGAGAGTTAACTGAAATCTACTAGTGTTATCAATTTGCTAGAGAGCTTTGACAAGAGTAAAAGGAGGCCAAGGTTATCAAAAGGGCATAAAAGGGAATTATTTTAATTACAGAACATAGAATTTAAACTAATAAATAAGAAGGTGAGGAGACCAAAGGATAGTATAGTGAAGAGATGATAGATGTTTGAATAATGAAGTTCTAGTGTGTTAGGAGAAATGTTAAGTTTGTAAAGTGGGTGAATTATAAAGATAGGAGCTCATTATCAGGGGTGAGTTATAGATTATGGAACCATTGGAATTTTTGGTAAAGGGAAGATCTAGTTTATAAGCAAGGAAGTATAAGGCTGATGTAATGTAGAGAATTGGATCACTGGCATTCAAGAAACAAGAATCTAGGATATGGAAGAATTATCTATGATGTGTATTTGGAAAGAATGTAGCACTTCCATGAGAGTGGTATTGGAGAGAGTGACAGTGAGATAGGATCCAACAACCATTGAATAATAAGGACAAATGATCCAAGGGTTAGTTAGTAAGAATAGGGAGGGTTGGTTACTTATATCACATAATGATGTGAGATCCCAAACTGGATAATTTGGAAATGAGGAAAGAACAATATTCAGAAAGCAAAACTGATCTACCGGGACACTTTAGTGCCCCTAAGGCCCTGTGGAACAAATGGTATAGGAGGAAAGAGCCACAACTCCAGGGACTTGAGGGACTATGGCTTCAGGGACTCCATATCCTTATAGGAGATTCAGATAGGGAGGGCCAGGTTTTTACTAGATCAGTGAATTAAGGGTGGATTCAGAGAAGAAGTTAATAATATAGCATAGAGAGCAAGATTTGAGTATAGAGTAAGTATAGGGGATGGAATCAGGGATGTAGAGTGTTTCAAAGGGAATGGATAAGAATATGGGAAGCAAAAGATGACCTGGGATTTGGAGGCCTGTTATATTCATGCTTAAGAGCAAGTAATAAGACCATGATAATATTAGTCCTGATGGATTCAATGAAAATATCAGTGAAGACATTGAAGACACTTAGCTTTGGAATTGATGATGACAGGAGAAAGACTAAGACTCATGAACATGGTCATCCTTCCTCTGCTCTCACCTCTACTCTTCAGCCTTCATCAAGGGGAAAAATGAATGGCTTAGTTGTTAAGAAAATTTATCTTTGAGGGACACCTCGGTGGCTCAGTGGTTGAATATCTGCCTTCAGCCCAGGGCGTGATCCTGGAGTCCTGGGATCGAGTCCTATGTTGGGCTCCCTGCATGGAGCCTGCTTCTCCCTCTGCCTGTGTCTCTGCCTCTCTCTCTCTCTCTCTCTCTCTCTCTCATGAATAAATAAATAAAATCTTAAAAAAAAGAAAATTTATCTTTGAAAGAGGAAAACCTACACAATATTTTAAATTAGACAAATAAAGGGGAAATCAGATATTCTAAAAGACTAGTGGCTTTCAGGCTATTGTATCATGGCTATTATTACCTCCCATTTAATATGAGAAAAGGTTTGTACCAGTGTGTTCTTGGAAACCTCCAGGAATAGGCATTTCAGGGAGGGCAGTCAGCTTAATAAGCCACAGTGTTACACAGAAAACTATTAGAGAAAACATTTCTAGTTGAGAGAGATCAGCTCTGTTTCCTAGGTGCCACATTCTTCTTTATTGGTAGTGGGGAATATAATCTCTCCTCTGAATCAATAATACAATTGTCTGAGGTGAAGGAGGAGCAATACTACAACATCTTAAGACCAACCAGGGAACATAACCAATGAAGTGATGAATGAACTGCAGATTTCTATCTAAATGATGCTTTGGAGATGAGCTTCTCTGTCACCCCTTACAAGCTATTATTTAAAAGAGCTCATATAAATATTTTTTCTACAATAATATCAAGAATGAATAAGATGAGAATGTAGTGATAGAAGAAATGTCAGCGTGACACTGAAGACTGTGGAAAGTGACAAACCTCTTCACAGATTAAATCACAAAGATAGAAACTAGAAGGAAGATAACTGAGATGAAATGATTGGCCACAAGCAGTGTTAGTCAAGAAAACAAAGAAAAAAGAATGTCTATATATGAAACTGTCAGACTGAACAGAAATATTATTATTGGTTTCTAAGTTTTGTGAGTGTGGATCAAAATGCCAAAGTCAAAGCAACCAGCCAATTATGGAGTACATAGAGAACTTGAAAGGGAAGCAATTTTGAGAGTTTCTTCCCAAGGAGAATCTTGAAAAGTTATCATTTACTAGCATAAAAATATCTTCAGGGCAATTATCAAAAGAGGGTTTAGATATCATTCCAAAAAGGAAAAGGTTAAAGAGTTGAGATAAATTTGTTATATTTATATTATTACACTTTGTTATTTGTAAGAATTTTCCATCCCTGGAGCAGAGCAGACAGTTTAAATATTAACAAGTAGAACGTGCAGCAGAAAATTCTGGAAATGGAAGAAATAACTCCAACTAAGACACAGTAAGGACAATTGAAATAATTTTACACATTTTTAAAAATTTATTTTTAAGTTTTTATTTATTTATTTGTGAGAGACACAGAGAGAGGCAGAGGGAGAAGCAGGCTCCCTGCAGGGAGCCTGATGTGGGACTTGACCCCTGGACTCCAGGACCATGCCCTGAGCCAAAGGCAGACACTCAACCGCTGAGCCATCCAGGTGTCCCTAGAAATGCCTTTCTAACTTGAAATTCAGAACATAGGGATGCCTGGGTGGCTCAGCGGTTGAGCATGGCCTTTAGCCCAGGGCTTAACCCTGGAGTCCCAGGATTGAGACCCACATCCGGCTCCCTGCATGGAGCCTGCTTCTCTCTCTGTCTGTTTCTCTGCCTCTCTCTGTGTCTCTTATGAATAAATAAATAAATTCTTAACAAAAAAAGAAACCTAGAACATATTTATACACACAGGTAATATACAAGTATAAATGTATGTATATACTAGTGTATGAGTATGTATATGTAAAAATGTGTAAACATACACAGATACACACATGCACATATACACATGCAAATACAGCCACACACACACCCTACACTTTTAACTAACATATTTTTCAGTCTAAGAAAATAAATGTTAAAAAAATCAATAATTAAGTTTAAGTAGATACTTTAAGAAACTAGATTATTTTTTCAGAAAATAAAGAATTTTTGTCTCACGGTTTACAATAAATTTGAGTTTACAAAGGTAAGTGTCCATAAAATATGGAGAAATAAAATGTCTTAGCTTTGGTAAACCAGTTTCTGGTCTAATTTTTATTTAAGATGAAAATTGCTAGCCTTTAATGTATCAGTTTTATTTTAAGCATTTGTTATCAATACTCATATATTTGGAAGTATTTATTAATTAATGCAATAAAATATGATTTAAAATATATTGAAGATTGTTTAAAATGAATTAATATATAACTATAAAAATAGTCATAAGCTCTAAAAAAGTACAATATATTTTCATGAACTAAACGGTGATAACATTCAAATACACCTATAAAAGGATCTCCCAACCCTTCTTCATTCCCCACACAAACACATGTGTTTTATATTTGGAACTTAACACAATTCTGAACAATTTATAGTTTAACAGGGTAAATAATAATAAAATAATTTGTAATAAAATGACAGGAAAGCCCAAAATGTCAAACTTTGCGAGTACTATAACTAGATAAGCATTTACTGCAAAAAAAGTTAACTATAAAAAAATTTGAGGAAATCAAAAAGCTACAAAAAAATTACCAAATATATATAGAAGAAGTAAATAATTGCTGATGTAAACAGAACATAATAAAATGAAAAACAGTAACAAAACTGATAGAGTTAATCTGATTAGCAAAACAGGTAACAATCTGAAAAACTGGGCAAATTAGCACAAAAAGACAGCACAAATATGTAAGATGCAAAAACAAAATGAGCAAAGCTTCCAAAGAACTTTATGCCACAGAGTTTAAAATTTAGAGAGGCTCTGCACGTCTCTAGGAATAAACTACTGATTATAATTTTTTACGGTTATAGATGACCTGAAAATATATTAAAAAGAAAACCCGTTTTAATTCATACATACATAGCACCTACCAAAATAGTCACCAAAATGAGATGCTCTAATGATTCTAATACCAAAGGTAACTATTTTACACAAAATCTTAAAGAAACTAAAAAATCAATATTCTTCATGCGAAGTCTTTGCAGGCTAGTGAAAAATAGAAATTTAGGGATCCCTGGGTAGCTCAGCGGTTTAGCACCTGCCTTTGGCATAGGGCATTATCCTAGAGTCCCGGGATTGAGTCCCACGTGAGGCTCCTGGCATGGAGCCTGCTTCTCCCTCTGCCTGTGTCTCTGCCTCTCTTTCTCTCTGTGTGTCTATCATGAATAAATAAATAAAATCCAAAAAAAAAAAGAAAGAAAAATAGAGATTTTCTTATGTGATAAATATATTAGTCAAAAATATACTACAAAAATCTTACTTAATTTTATATAATTTACCTTAAAAGTAGGAATAGGAAATGATGGCCAAATTACTGCTAACATTCAATATTTCGTGTGGATCCTAAGAAATGAAATACGATTTAAAAATTCAAAGTATGATCACTGGGAAAGAATTAAGAAACATAATCTCATTTACTTAATCATCATTTATGGGATGCTTTCTGCTGGCCAGATTATCTTGCAAGAACTTAAAATATTAACTTCATAAACAACTTCATTTTGTACTTACTATTCTCGTACTCATTTATAGATAAGGAACTTGATGCAGAGGGAGGTTAAATGACTTACCCAAGGTAACATACCTATTGTGTTCTGGAGCATGAATCCATTACTTCTAGTGGCTCTGCTACTTTTCCATTATACATATTTTTAATCGTATATGTGGCTGCTTTTTCATTATTTGCAAACTACATGACTATTCACATAAATTCTCACAGGGTCACTATAGAATCTACTGGAACTAATAAAAACTTTTAATATTAAAAATGACTTCTCTTCTCAAATCATTTATAAATTTTATGTAACCCTGCAGGGTCTCAAAAGAAAGTCTTGAACAAGTGTTCAAGAATAATTCAGACAATTTTGAGAAAATAAGACACTCACAGCATGCTCCCTATTTGACAGTAATATGTATACAGAGAGTGTTGACAGAATGTATGACTAGATTAATTGAAGAGAAAAATACCAGAAACAGATTAATACTCATGCAGATATTTTGCTACTCACATAAAAAATAAATGGTGTTGAGGAAATGATCTGTTATGTGGCTTTGAGACAAATGATTTTCTATGTAGAAAAATATGAAGAATCTTTATAATGCCATTAACAAATATGAATTGTGGAAGACCCTGATATCTAAAAAAAATATGAAATGAACTTTAAAATCATTAGACAAAAAGAGTACAAAATATGTTTATCTTGTTCCATCTTTAAAATAACAGATAAATACATATATATACACATAAATACATATATCCCCTTAATGGAGTCATTGAAAAAATCATAAGATACACTTTATATATTCACTGCATTAACCTTAACATTTCAGTCTATAATTTCTTCTATTAGCTAGAAATAAACTTTTCTTCCGGAAAGCTATCATGTGCCTTGCAAAGCCAGTATATTTGCTCTATTTCAGAATATTGAAGCTGGAAGACAATTTAAAAAGTTTATTCAATGCTAATGAAGGGGTTCAGGACAGATACCCGCACCCTCCCCACCTCCACCCCTGGCAAAGGTGTCACTTTGGCATGTGGATTATTTTGAGCTGAAGACACTTGGAGACCCTGTGGGCTCAAGAGAATCTTTTGTCTCTCCTTTAACCTCACAGGCATACCTAAATTGCCAGTCTTTCTGAGAATAAGGGTTATTAGCAGAGATAAATGTTATCTGAGTGAGCCATCCTGTATGGGAGGGCAAACATCTAATCGCCAAACATCTGCTCTTATCACCCTGTGAAGTGCATTCCTTTCCCCTGAAGTCCTAGACTCCTGTCACCTTTTCCCTGTTTCAGAATGACATGTATACCTCATTTTGCCTGTCTGGAATTTCCATGTCTGCATGGATTCCCCATACCTTCGTCTATTAAATTTGATTTTCTTCTGTTAATCAGTCTCATGTCAATTTGATTCTTAGTCCAGCCAAAAGGACCTTTGAGGGGACAGGAATCTGTGCCATGCTCCTTAATTGGGATTATTAATAAAATCCTCCCAATGTTATTCTTGATCCAGTGCTCACAGATGCTAACATTCCTTTTATCTGATTAGAGGCAATATGAAAAATAGGAAAGTACAGGGGAGTTCTAAGAATCAGACAGAGATTTTAGGTAAATAATGTAATTTTATTCATTATTTTTCTTTTTAAAATTTAATTTGAAGAGCAAAGAACATTTCACCATTTAAGTTTTAAATAGCACTATATAAAACAATCCCTGTTTTACTCCTCTCTACCTTCCTTCAATGGCTACCATTTTCAAAAATTTAAAATTGTTTTCTGGAGGATCGTCTTCCAGTAAAAAGAAATCTTAACTGGTTAGAATCATAAAAACACTCACCTAGTCTTGGGACATTGTTCTACACACATGCAACAAATGGAGAAATGGGAATATGAGATGCCCCTTTCATCATTAACCACTCATTCAATCAACAACTCAGGGGATTTTTCTTCCTGTTACCACAACTTTATGTTCTCCTTGTTTAAAAAGGGGATGGCTTCCCAAATAGACACAGAAAGACTCACAAAAATTAAATCTGTGTGTTAGTTAGTCATTTATCAGCAGACAATGAAAGAAAATACCACACTGGCAGGTGTAAATGACCCTGATCATAATGAGGAGGTATGGTCACTGTTACTTGATGGGGCAAGTAGAGGGAACATTTAGAAGTGACTGGGACATCTCTCAGTGATTCCCATGCCTGTTCTAAACTATAAATGGGAAATTCCAGCAACCATGGTCATGCAGGGCCTGCAATCTTGAGTCAGTCCCCAGGCAAAGCACTTGGTACTAGTGAAAGTAGGGAGTGATGTACAAAGTAGATGTGTTAGTGAGGGCAGGAAGTAATCTAGGAAGAGTGGTAGAGGAGGGACGTACTGAACATCAGTTTCAGCCTTGAGAACTACTACAGCAATTGGAAACACAGCTTCTCTCTCCAACCTCCTTTTAACATTTAAAAAAATACATATTTTGAAGAATCCTCTGGAAAAATCTGTGACGGAGCAAATAGAAGGTGAGATGGGAGTGGATTGTAATAAATATCAGTGTTCTGCTGGAATCTGCTTTGCCCACACCTAGGAAAGACAGAAAAGTACCTGGGGCTTTACAACCACCTGGGCATTCCCAGATCGATTTCTGACAGACTGGGGAGTATGAAGACTCCAGTCCCTTTGTCTCAGGTCAGGACAACTCTGAGCTCCTACTCTGTGCTAGATCTTTGTGATAACAGGCTAACGTCTCCATGTGTGAGACTGCCTAGGAGAGACCCCATTCTTTGATTCATCCCTTTTACTGAGGTGTTTCTCTCTTCCCCTAAAAGTTTCCCCCTGAGGATATTTCTACTAGAAACCATGTGTCTATGAGTTCTTTTCTTGAGATCCTCTTAGATTACTCCAGTGAACCAGAAGTAAGGCAGTAATCTGCCCAAAGGCAAGTATAAATAGCTTCTTCCTCTTTCTAATCATACAATTATCTGAAGCCCCTTAAAACTAATTGACCCTGATAGATTAATGCCCATATAAAACATATCTACGGTGA